>NC_141104.1:29541388-29796388 GCF_041138505.1 Cibotium barometz
CCACACTATCACAAAAGTGATGATTATGCATAGCTCAAGAAAGTGTACATTTTCTCTAAACTCCACATATGATATGGCACAAGAACTCATAATCACAAAGGTGACGATTTTATACACCCAAAATTTGTACACTTTTACCTTTTGAAGCTCCTAAACTTGAACTATAATTTAAGAAATATGCACATTCAAAGATATTGTATGTATATGAACTTATTTCGTCATGGGTGAAATTCATATATATACATACACAAATATAAATATACACATAAATAAATAAGTAAATTATATATATATATATATATATATATAGAGAGAGAGAGAGAGAGAGAGAGAGAGAGAGAGAGAGAGAGAGAGAGAGAGGAATGGTGATGATGATAATATTATTGTTCATGAAGGATGAATATAGCCTTTGGAACCAAAACACAAAAGTACATATGGGTGTGCGCGAGTAACTATCTAGTTATAGTAAGCGTGGTTGGTAGTGATATGAGTTGTCCTTAACCTTGTCGAAGTATGTGTCTTTAGGTTTTGCCTTAGAGCCGCAATTTGCAACTTCCCAATGTGGGTGTGCTAGATCGTGTGTCACATCCTTACTTTGTTGTCACATTGGAATGCTCCTTGTTGCCAAAGGGGTAAATGGAGAGCTCTCAATGCCCAAATGGAGGTAAGAAGAGATGGTCCTTCAGGATGGTTCTCTCTCATAAAAAGCAGGGGAAGAAGAAGCCAATCAAAGAGGGAAGCCTACAATCAAACCTATTCAAGCATGCATCCATCTAGCAAGCATGGATTCAAAAGCATACAAGTAAGTGAGAAGAGGAAAGAAGGAGAGCTCACAAGTAAACGATTGCAAGGGAATAATTGTGTCTTGCTTATTGTAAAACATGATTGCGAGACTAGTTTTTACACTAAGCATACAAGTAAGTAAGAAGAGGAAAGAAGGAGAGCTCACAAGTAAACGATTGCAAGGGAATAATTGTGTCTTGCTTATTGTAAAACATGATTGCGAGACTAGTTTTTACACTAAGCTGACCAAACTTAAAAATGGTCCCGCATCTATTACTAGTCTTAAGCAACTATGCACACTAAGTCTGTAAACTTTCCCTATTTGACATTAAGCGCATGGCTATAGCCCAATAGCAACACCCTTGCCTCTCTAAAGGGAGGTACTCGGTTTGAATCTATCCTAGTGGCATAAAAAATTGAGGCAAGGGGGAGAGAGAGGGTGGGTGGCCCTCCTGCAAAACAGAGAGAGAGAGAGAGAATGCGGGAAAGACCGAAATCGGCAAGGGGGAGAGAGTGGCCCTCCCGCAAGAGAGAGAGAGAGAGAGAGAGAGAGAGAGAGAGAGAGAGAGAGAGGTATTAACATCGGTAGAATGCAACACGAGGGCATATACGACCAACAGTGGGACTTGAATTCGGGTGGATCAGAGAGAGAGAATGCGGGAAAGACTGCGGGAAAGACTGAAATCGGCATGGCTCAAGGGTAAAGGGGAAAAGAATTGTTCCAAAAAAAGACTTCATGGTGATTTTGACCTTGGCTTAACAACATCAAACCTTAGCTACAAACGAGGAAATTGATTAATGATCGTTTTGGGTGCTTATTGTAGTTGAGAAAATGAATCCTTTGAGAATGTAATTAATGAAAGGGACTAACAGTCATGATGGGCGCTTAAGGAGCATTTTGTATTCGTGTTACCTCCCCACCTGCCACCTTGCCTTAGACTTCCCATCATCGCCAGTGTCTCTCTTTCTCTCTCTTCACAGCTCGCTTCTCTCCGTTTTCTGCTTCTCTGAACCTTTGTGAGACCCTAGCTCACCTGCAAAGCCCTAGAATGGGTTTGCGGCGTGGCTTCGTTCGTTCTGATGATGAAGGTGAGCTTCCACGGCGAGCTTGACCGATGGTGAAAGCGGACGAATCCGCCTGATTTCTCCGAGTTTCCTGATCTTCTTCTGCATGGTCTCTGTTTCTCTTTGTGCAGACGAGGGCGACAGTGGAAATGGGGATGCTGTTCCGAGCTCTGCAGCAGGGAAGAACAAAAGGTACCCCTCCGTTTATGGCACTCTACATCTGCTGAAGGGGTTGTTTTCTGCCACCTGCAATGGCGTTTAGAGTAGCCCCCAACGGTGCAAAGCGTTTTCTCCTGCTGCATGTCAATCCTCTGTAACGTATGTGGTATGGTTTATGGTTTCATCGACTGTAGGGTATGTCTGTGTTCTAGGGTTTCATCATTTTTGTCTCAAGGGCTATCCAATTTTCGATCCAAGTTAGACTGCATGTACCTTCACTGCTTTGCGAAATTGTTTGTGATTGGTCTCCTACATAGGAGTTCACCTTTCATAGAGAAAGCACAAGGCTTTGAAGGGCCTGTACGAGGTGTTTATGCAATGTGAATGCCTTATGTGCTGTTACTGTGGCGAATTTATACGATTAACATCATCCTAGCAATATGATGCAAAACTTGAAGGAGATGCATATGCAGAATGTCATTAACCCTAGAGAAATGCATTAATAATCAGGATAGTCAGCATGCAATTCAGAACCGGCAAATATAAAAAGGGCAGTTTGCAGTCACGAATCTGTTAAAATGCAGAGGAAATGCACGAGATATTACCATGAGCAGTATGCATTTTTTTTTTTTGTGTAATTGCAATTTTTACGGATCTTAGAACTACAGCCAGGGATCAAACCCAGCACCTTGGGCTAGTACTAGCTGGCCAATGCCAATATGGATGGGCAGTATACGATTACACTGGATAAATCTGCATTTTTGAGAAACAAGCAAAATTTGTAAGAATTAACGAACAATGCAAAGATCAATCAGAAGCTGAAAAGATCTGTGTGTACTATCTTCACTGAGATTTTCTAGGAACCCTTGCAAGAGTCAAGTTGGAAGTACATCATGCTTTGTTTTTTTTTTGGGTCTGATACAATGTTCATGGTACTTCAATTTATACTAGGTTTATCTTAGCTTATCCCTCTCACAAGGCACTCGACATTTGCTTGATTGATGTGGCATTGTATTCTTTTGCAATCTATAGCATACTTCACCTGGAGACCGACCACACTTATGTGGAATGCCCACAAAAGGGGTAGCTTGCTGCTTTCTGACAGGTTACGGGCCCTTGTAATTACAATTGCTGTAACCACAAGAGGGTCCTGTGATCTGTTCATGCAGCCAGCAGCTGCACAAGCAGGCCCCTTTAAATGCAATTTTCAGCTTCATTTCAAATCCTGTATGAAGTCCCCTTTCAAAGACTTGGTTGCATCTTGCATTACCACATACACCTTTGTGAAAAGACGAAATAATTTTGGAGGGCTTTATTGATGAGCTAATGGGGTTCACATTTTTCTCAAAAGGATAGTTAAGCTAATCTTTTCTATGTGCAGGCGTTCCAAGCATAACGATGCCAAGACAGACTCAGTTATCAGCCAGGCTGCATATGGGATGTGTAGTACATCTGTGAGTTGCTTCTGTATGCAGGAAATCTTTATTAAAATAATGTTGTTTAGGATTACATTGAAATCCAAGGAAACATCTCAAATGGGCTTTCTGTGCAGGGCAAGGCTAAAAAATTCAAGCACTTGAAGAAAGATGCGGAACTTGAAACAGAAGCAGGTGCAGCCTAGTAATACCAACAGGGTGTTTTTGTGGTTCTTATATCTTGCAGTGCTTGTCTAAAGCCCCTACTTAGGCTGGTTACTTGTAAAGGTCCCTACTGTTTTTGAAGGGTGGGAGGGCGGGGGAGAACATGAAGCTTGGGTGCCCATCCAAGTCCCCTCTTCTTGTGCGATGAGTGGGAATTTATCCACATTTAGTGTCAGTGTTCAGAGTTTGCGTGTATTTATTCATATGGTCCTAATGATGATTCTTCCACTCAGGTATTTTATACAGTGATTCTGATGAAGAGGACTGCGAGCTTGAAGATTTTTCTGGCTCTGCATTAAGGTGAATACAAATTTTGGTGCTATAGCACAATTAAATCAGTCAAATTCTGTTGATAACTACACATACACATGCACTCATGCACACGATAACAAGTAATTGCACCAACAATTCTTTTTATTCTTCTCTTACTTGCTTTGGGTTGATTTTGAAATTGTACAGGCGAAAAAAGCTTGGGAAAAGAGATGATAGACGGGATGCTGGACCATCTCAGAGTGTCAGAAAAAGGAAACAAAGGTTTGTGTCAGTTCGAAATACTTGTGGATCAAAAAATGCTGCTGGTGTCCAATATAGAGAGGCAGCAGAGGAATCTCAGACGCAAACAGGAAACGATGCACAGTATCCTTTAGGAAAAGAATTCGAGCAATATTTACTGGAGGAAATGCGTATGGCAGCCAAAGATAACCTAATCAAAGAAACTGATGTACCAGAAAGGTTTCAAGTACGATTACAGCTCACATTGCCGCGAGTCTTTTATTCGCTTTTTTTATTTGAGCAAATCTTAAGTTTCATTTGGTTTTTTGAAGATTGTCATATACTGCTTTTTCCCACATTGCTGTAATAGTTCTACAAGAAAAAATATACGGAGTGCATCCTACATGATAAGCATGTAGCCCTAATGTAAGTGTGCAAGTGCCACAGAGTCCCACGCCCATGCCCACACATGCACACTGGCACACATTACATAGCACACTGTATGTCTGTGTGCGCTTGTGTGCCTGTGTGTATTTTTTAGCTTAAGTTCCTGCATGCATCCTACATGAAAGTTCATAGCTGTAATGTAAGTGTGGAAGAGCTTTACCAAGGACACCTTACAGAGAGACATGCATTCATGCGGATATACATATGTACATACTGTGATTGTGTGCATGTGTGTATACATGTCATCACACATGTGCATGTAAGTGCATTTGTATGTGTTTGAGAACCCCAAAATTCATAGGATTACAAATTGTGCACCATTTGCAGATACAGGAACAGCCTGTAAGTCCAACATCAGTGAAGGAAGATTGCATCACGGAGGCTAGCTGGATTTATGATAGAGTGTTTGGAAGCTTAGCAGCAATTCCACGACTTGAGGAACTCAAATACATCGTGGAGATTGATAAAGATGAGATAGTTCAGGAAATCATCTTTGTGCTGACACAGCTACATAATAAAAAGCATGAGGTGGATAAATCACATCAATTAAAATTTTTTGTCACCTCTTTTTTGGTATATGCATTTTTGGTGAATCCTTATGTTCCACTTGTTGCTTTTTGCAGATCCCTTTTATTGGGATGTACAGATGTCATTGCTGCATCCACCTTGCATGTAAACATGAAAATGTTCATGCAAGTTCTCCTTACAAAGAGAACACTGGATTATTGAATCCATACAAGGTCTGCACTTTAGTTCAAGTTAATCATCATAAGCATGGGCACGATTTTTTGTCATAGATGCGTGCATACATCCCCCTGCATGCACACACACGTGTGCGCGTATACATACACACACATATACTGTGCATACGTGTGCAGACATGCATATACATGTGTGCAACATATGCATGCATTGCACACACTTGTATTGCACTCGCATGTGTCTTTCGAACTTTATGTCTCTGGGTAATAACTCACTTCGATCACCCTTCTTCAGGCATTGTGGCAGGTTTTCTACTGGGATAGAAAATGGCTCTTGTTACAGCATAGAAAACATTTACAGCGAGAAGTGTATAAGAAGCGTGTGGCACTGCAGGATTGTGAAGATGTAGCTAAGGGTCCATTATTGGATGGGCTGATGCAAGCCTTGCAAGAGGCAGAATCTGAACAAGATGTTGATGATCTAGATTCCAAATTCAACTTGCTGTTTCCACCCGATGAGGTGACATTGCTTGAGGGTCAATACAAAAGGCCAAAACGGCAGTCATACTACAGCATGTGCCGCAAGTCTGGCTTGACACAGTTGGCAAAACAACTGGGCATAAGACCAGAACAATTGGGTGAAAACCTTCAAGCTAAACAAAAGGTTGTTCTACTTAACTTTTATTGTGTGCTTACATATGTACATATATACACATATAGTAAACTGTACAGTCATAGTCACCCAAAGCGGGTGGAGCTATGAGAACGAACTAAAAAAACTGTGAAAGTTATTCAAACTGTTGGAGAGAAAGCTTGCCAGGATCATAGCAATCTCGAAGAGACCGGAGTAGAGCAGCATGAAAATAGGGGGAGGGATCAACATCACCAGAATGGTGCAGATGATTTTTGGTGGAATAGATGGTCCAAAGAGCCTAGAATTGCACCCATGCGAAGAAATCATCATACCCCGGTAAGGCCGAGGATAATTTGCCAAAAATCCAAAAATGTCACCCAAAGCGTTGTTGAGGGAATCTATACTGCAACAGTGCTGTTAAGTGATGATGAAGATCGTGAGAATGCAAGCAACTCCACAATAAGTGAGGTACGGTCTTGGGCATAAGGGGCAACACTGACATAAAGCTAGAGCAATACGCCTTTGAGCCAATAGTGTGCCAACTGATAGCGCGCCTGTAATGCATCGCAAAAAAAAGACCCGCTGCTTAAGTGGCAACTTTGACTTCCATAGCTTTTTTAAAGTCAATTTCCACCAGGGCAAAGGCTTATACAAGTGCCATAGCCTCTTCCCATGTTCCACTATCCAAGGCTGAGGAATAAGCAAACGGTAGGCCTTGAAAGCAGTGAGGAGATGGAATGGGAATGAGGCATAACGTGATTGTTGACGATCAAAATGGCAATCCTGAATGAATCCTCCTCTTGACGAGGGGGTATTGGCTAAAATGTACGCACATGCACATGCACATGCACATGCACATGCACATGCACATGCACATGCACATGCACACATTTTTTTGGGGTAAAACCGGTACTCTATTTCTTCACTGTACAAGGAAAGAAGCCCTTTCAAAAGTGAGGAAAACTTCTTCAAGATCAGAAACAATGGAAAAATAAGTCTAACTGCAGTTGGTCCATCTCTTGTAGTCAATGGCAAAGATATTGGCGCAAAGACTTGCAAAAGTTCGAGTACTTGTCAATCTGTAGTGAAAGATCACATGATTGTGTGAAGCTCTAATAATTTAGGAGTTCATCTACGACCCGCCCTGCCCGGCCTCTCCCCCCTCCTGTCTTACATCATCCTCTTCCCCCCTTCGCCTGGGTCTTGCCCCTTGCCCGCCCTCTCCATCTCTCTCGTGCTGCGCCCTTCCATCCTCGTGCCTGCCTCCTGCTCCCGCTTTCATTCCGCCTCCTAGCCTGAGTCCTCCCCGAGTCCCCCCCTTCCCCCCCTTTAGTGTTTCCTCAAGGCAGGTTATTAGTTCTTTGACAGCCCTTCCTTTCGGCTAGTTTTCGCCTCTTCTGGTCTTGAACCCCTAGGAGGACTCCATGGCAGCCGGCAGCCGCTTCGTCATCTCTGATCAAGGCCGCCGTCCCTTGCCTCTCCTTTTTAGAAGTGGACCTCCAGCTCCTCGTTGCGACAGTCGCATTTTTAGAGGCCTTCACCTTGGTATGGTAGCCGCCCGGCGTGCGGACAGCTTAGGGATCTGTTACAGGCTAGCCTCCGTAGCGCGCTTGGAAAGATTACTGATATTCATCCTTTGGGGTGTGGCCATTACCAGGTTGAGTTTGACTTGCCAGCGGCATCAAACATAGTCATGCAGCTGAGCCCAGTTGCGTTGCATACGGCCCGGGTCTTCTTTGTGAGGTGGTAGCACGGCTTCGACCTAGCATCCGACCCTTGGGTGGTGTTTCAAGCTTTCCCATGATAGTTTGCTTCCCAAGGAATACCTTCCTTTCCTGTCGGTGATAGGTGGTGCTATCGGGAGAGTCATGGAATCCTTCTCCACCAACGCTTTGGTTCTTGCGCGGGCGGTCGGGATTCTATCCCTTCGTATCTACATAGCCTCTCTGGAGATAGTGCCACATGCAATATCTCTTCCTTGTTAGTCCAAGAGACCGCCTCCAGTGGTCCCTCCCCCCTCGGTCCCTGCGTAGATCCACTTTAGGGGGGTGGGAAGGAAGCTGGCCCCCAGGCAGCAAAGTATTAAGATCCGGCCACGGCCGATACCGATGCTGAAGTGTGACAGATCATTGGCCTGAGATGGATCTGCCAACCGGCTTCCAAAGTTGAGTGGCGTTGCCGAGCATGCCAGGTTGGCAAAGCACAGGAGGATATGGTTTTGTCAGGGAACCGTTTCAAGCATTTATCTCAGGCCACTTGACGGTGATGCTCCCCTCCCCCACAGTTACCTCAAGAAACCCACCTCCGGCCCCTCCTATTTGGAGGCCGTTACCTCGTCGAGATTCCTCCGCAGGTTCCCAGATCTCAGTGAGACCCCATGGCCCTATCGAGCCTTTGACGGACCCTTCCTTGCACCTTTCCTCTCAGGAGGATTCCTTCCCTCCTCCCACCCCTCAAGATACCCCGTCTCCCCCTGCCTCGTCCCCCCTCCCCCTCCTTCCCAACCTTCGTCTTCGGCTCTCCCCTCGGTAGTTGTAACGGAAGGGCAATTGGAACACGGAAATCTTAACTATATCTTGAATCCTAAATAAACACACAAACATGCTAGAGAAAGAGAGATGAAAGACGGTTCTGCACAGTACACCACACTAGGGGCTAGAAGATGGGTGACCCCCCCAAAAGGAGTCTGCATTAGATACAACCTTGCGGGTGCCTAGGGATTTCTCCATTGGCATGCACCTGAATCTTCCAGTACAAGATGAAACAGAAACAAAACATATATTGAATTTAAAGCTCTTGTATAGAATAGGGGAGCTCTTCCGGCTTAAAGCACATGTAGGACAGCTATGGACAGCCCACAACACTTCCACATCAGCCCGGGACAGCCCTGTATGCTTCCTTCCAACCTTGCCTAGCCGAAAGTCTTGGGGAAGGACAGCAAGAGGGCACGGAAGCTGTTTCAGGAGAGACAGCTTGGTACTCCGATTACTGCACTTGAGGCATGGCATACTTATGCTAGAGAGCTATATGATGCACGAGGACAGCTCCCCACCCCCCCTCCATTGGGAGCTAGACCGGCTAGCAGCACCTTTTTTACTATGCGGATGGTGCTAGATGCGATAGACAGGTTACAGAATGGAAAGGCACAGGATCATGATGGGCTAGTTGGAGAGCACTTCATATATGCACGAGACACTTTGGCTCCGCTCATCGTACATGTGTTTAATCGTGCCATTTGTGAGGGCTTCTCGACAAGCTCGACAGAGCATATCATTGTACCACTCTTTAAGAGTGGGGACCCCATGGTACCTGGCAACTACAGGACGATTATGATTGGTCATTACTTGGCCAAATTATATGGCTCTATATTGGAGTCGGAGCTGAGCCGATGGACAGAGAGGCATGGTCATCGAGCACATGGACAGGCTGGCTTCAGGAAAGGATTTACTACCTTGGATCACATACCGACACTTCGGGCACTTGTTGAAGAGGGCAAGGCACAGAAGAGAAGGATATACTGCTGCTTTGAGGACTTCC
Organism: Cibotium barometz; assembly: GCF_041138505.1. Taxonomy (NCBI): domain Eukaryota; kingdom Viridiplantae; phylum Streptophyta; class Polypodiopsida; order Cyatheales; family Cibotiaceae; genus Cibotium; species Cibotium barometz. The sequence goes on from NC_141104.1 coordinate 29,550,847, forward strand.
GCAAAGCCTTCGATATCGTACCGCTAGGCTTATGCACAGATTGCATGACATTGAGGTACTCGAGGATATGCAGTGGGGGATATATGCTTTGTATGAGGCTATGACGGGCAGAGTTTGAGCTCCACGCGGACTATCTAATAGGGTGACCTTCACGATAGGGGTGAAGCAGGGATGCCAGCTATCGCCCACCCTCTTTGGAGTGTACATTGATGCGGTCTCTGATTATGTAGACAGATTGGGAGGCCCAGGGGCATGCCTGGCAGGGGTGTTGATACCCATCTTGTTATATGCTGATGATATTGTTCTAATCTCAGACTCTCCGGAGGGATTACAGAGACACCTGGATGCATTACAGGCTTTCTGTGCGGATAGAGATCTGACAATGTGCCTTGGGAAAACCAAGGTTATGGTGTTTAACACCACATAGGCATGGGTGACGAGATCAGAGCCTCAGTTCACTTTCCGAGGGGAGCTGGTAGAGTACGTCAGGTCATATGTCTACTTGGGAGTTACTTTCACAGGACCGCGTTTCTCCATGAAGGAGGCAGCAGCAGCTAGATTAGCTCGAGGGCATGCAGCCTTGGGGGCACTTGAGAGACAGTGTGCGCACACATAGTTTCAGGAGCCACGCACCAAATTGTGGCTATTTGATACGCTTGTCACACCGACTCTCCTGTACGGAGCTCCAATTTGGGGACCCAGTATACATCACAGATCTCAGAGAGGGACAGATGAGGGATGGAGGCAAATGGAGAGACCACTGATTATGATGATTGCCTGCATGATTTGGAGCAAATCATCAGTACCACATGAGATTGTTCGGGCTGAGCTGGGTGTCCCACCAGTAGTAACCGAGGCCCTATTCTAGGTAGTCACCTTTTTTATAGCGGCTATGGGAGCTCCCTCAGCAGAGGTACTCACGATTGGCATTGACCTCATCCATACAGTTGGCAGATGATGGAGATACTCATTGTTGGTACGCTCAGATGAGATCATGGTGTGACCTACATGGTTTGCGGATAGAGGCACTACCACCCTTTCAGTACAATCTGGATTGTCCATTTTTGGATCTCACCCGCTCAGAGCAAAACCGCGTGATCAGGATGGATATCATCAGAGTGGACATAGAGAGGACATGGACTAGCCCCCTTGAATCCTTGGGCACAAAAATGGCTAATTTTAAGAGCCGTTTTCTACACCTCTCACTGGATAATTTTATCACCCGCCCGGCGTACATGGATGTACACCTATCACATGGGATACGTTGTGCCATTGGACAGATCCGGACCTCATCACACCAGCTGCGGATTGAGACAGGGCGATATGTGTATCAGATCGTGGATGACCGCATTTGTCAGCTATGCTACCAAGAGGTAGAGATAGAGGAACACTACATGTGTCGATGTACAGTCTATTATGAGATCCGAGGGAGATATCACTGCCTCTTCCGAAAGGGTTTTGGGCCGTTACGCAGGGTCATGGAGTTTGAGGATCAGAGATGCCTGGGATTGTTTCTACTTGAGCTCAGGAGACATAGAGACCCTCTTGGCAGACAGGAGACCGAACCATGATGTACCTAGACAGACGACCGTGATAGATTTCTTCGGCACCAGCACTAGCAACCCAGCCCACACACCTCCTCCATTGGGCCATCAGGACACCGACCACGCTCCCAGAGAGTCACCACTGATAGAGCAGTTATCTTATGTCGTGCTCGTCGGCCACGCCCACCAGGATCCCGACCACGGCATCCTTACCATCGTCAAATTAGAGCCATTATTGCTCGACATCGGAGGCGTCTACCTCGCTTCTACGACCTCTCCATTCGACCTCTCCATTCTAGACAGTCCCATGGCGGAGATACTTGATCTAAGGAGAGGGCAACACTTCAACTGATCAGCATACATGGATCTACCTAATATACATTTTTGAGTATTTTCCAGTATTTTCTACTCAGTATCATCTCGGAGTCTTACAGTTCTGTTCTTATAACTGTAGGACAATCAGTTTATTGTACTTTTTAGTCTCATTTAGTTGTTCTCTTTGATGAGACACCAACTCCAGATGTACTCCCAGTTTTGGTCTCATAGGCCACTATGGCTTCTTAGAGACGTTAATATATCATTTCTTTCATCTCTCTCTCCCCACTCCCACTATCATCAACATGACCCTTGAAGAGGAGCAAAGGAGGAAGACCCGAACCTTACATGTACGAGTGTCCGGTCTAAAAGACCGTGATGATGCGGAAGGGGAAACCAAGGAGCTCTTCTCTATGATGGGCATTGAAGCCACGCACACAAAGTCATGGAAAGTGGGAAAGAAGAGAGAAGGTAGTGGTGGCGAATCTTCTAAGGAGAAGGCACTTATCATTCGTTTCCCCTCCATGGAAGCGAAGAAGGACTTCTTGAAGAGACGTCCTACACTCAAGAAGACGGGAATATTTCTTGGAGATGACCTCACACTCTCGCAACTTGCCCACATGAAAGAAGTTATGCCAGAGATAAGGGCAGCCCGAGAGAAAGGGAAAGTGGCCTTCTATAGAGATGGTAGAGTGGTGATTATGGAGAGGCGCTCTTCATGATGGCGCGAGACCTATGGGACTACACTGAAAGTTGCTACTTGGAATTGTAATGGATCTCTTTTTTTTTTTTTTTTTTTTTTTTTTTTTTCCGGAAAAAAGATCCTTCTATTAGTTAATGAGAAAACGCCATATGGCTACAAAGCTCACCTCGCAAGGAGGGATAAAACACAATGAACACCTGAGCTCCCCCCCGTGGCTGGCCGCTCTCTGGGGGGGGCTACCTAGTAATACATGAAGGAGGTGAGAAAAGCCAAACTGGCGGCCGATAGTGCCAAATGACATCCTCGTCCCTCGCGGTGAGGAAAGGGCCAGGCTGCCAAGTGCGGAGGAAAGCCTTGCGGCGCCCTCTCATGCGATCCGAGTCTCCCTGGAGTTTCCCCCAGTGTCCTCTCAAGGTGTGGATGATGTCCACCCAGAGGGCCTGTATGACCTCCGCCGGTGGAGTCGTCTGGTGGTCAATGGCCTCCCTGCATCGGGCTCTCCATATGTGCCAGGCCGTCATGCTGCTGATCAACTCCCATCTCTGCCCGACCCCCTCCTGAGAGGCTGCCGAGGAGAAGTCTGGCGTCGGAACCACCGCCATCGCCCTGTCAGAGACCTGGATGGTCACACTGCCAGGAGCGTCCTCATATCCAAGTGCAGGGCCGCTATCCGTGGCCCAAGCTACCGCACCCCATGTCACCAACATCTCCCCTGGAGAATCTGCAAAAACCATCCTGAGAGCGCGCTGCCAGACCTGCTGTGCCTGTGGGCAATCCCATAAGCAGTGCCGCTGTGACTCCTGTGCATGATCGCACCGAGGGCAGGACGCTGGGTGTCTACCAAAAGCAAGCCAAGCCCCCACAGCCAATCCTCTATGCGCTGTGAGCCAGAGAAAAAGTGTCACCTTCCGGGGACGGAAGCTGGCCCAAAGGCGCTGCCAGAAGTCCCTAAGAAAGGCAGGGGAGAGCCCCTGTCACCGCCAATGCTCGGCCGCTGCCGGGGTGCTCTCTATCCTGTGTCTCTGAATCCGCTGCCCCAGCCTCGCTGTGTACTGAAAAAAGGGAATGGCAGGGCTGGTAGGGGCCGAGTAGGGATCTCGCCAAAACCACTCCCCTGGGTCCCACTGAAGGCGAACAAGAGGCTTGCTGTCCCAAGCCCAGAGTCTCCAAGAACAATCCTCCCCTATCGAGGCCGGTGAGGGGTCTACATACCACTGTCTCTGATGAAAGCCGACCACCCGAACCCTCTGAAGGATACAACCCTGGAACCCATCCAAATCTAGTCGTGACCTCTGAAGCTGGCCACCCTCTCCCAAGGGGCACCCCTGCCGCACCGAGCGCGAAAGCTGGAACCTCTCTCCGCACACCCCCTGTATTAGCACCTGGCTATGAGCCGAAGTGTAGAGTGCAGATACCCCACGGATCCACTGAGGGGGGAAGCCCATCCTCTCCATAGTGCCTTCCAAGAAGGCCCAGTCCACCCGATCATATGCCTTCTCGAAGTCGAGAAGGAGCACCGCCAAATCCTCCTGCCGAAATCTAGCCAAGGCCGTAGCCTCCCAGAAAGAGAAAATGTTATCCAGAATGCTCCGATCCTGGATGAAGCCTGTCTGCGTGGAGTGGATGATGTCCGGAAGGTGAGGCTGAAGCCGCCTGCTGATCGCCTTAGCTAGGACCTTGTAGGCCGTGCCTAGCAAGGTGATCGGTCTCCACTGTCTAATCTCCAGTCTGTCTCCGCCCTCTTTGGGGATCAAGTGAATCAACCCCTCTGCAATGCTATCCGGCATGACTCCCGTCTCCATAATCTCCTGGAATGCCAATCTGAAGCCCCTATGAAGGAGGCCCCAGTACCTCTGGAAGAAAGCCACTGAAAGACCGTCCTCTCCTGGGCATTTGCCCCGCGGTAATGCCTGAAGAGCCTCCTCCAGCTCCGTATCCGAGAAGGGGGAGAGAAGGGAGTGCTGTAGATGGGCCGGCACAACCGGTCTCGTGAAGCTCCAGACTGCCTCCCTAGCCTCTCTCACCCTGTCGTCTGCCGGCTCAGCAGAGAGAAGAACCCTGTAAAAATCTGTGGCTATCGCCCGCACCCTGGGGGGATCCACCACAACCTGGCCATCAGCCTGACGAAGCCGCCTGAGACCCTCTCGTCTGAAGCGAGGCCCAGTCGCCTCAAAGAAATCCCGAGTCACTCTATCTCCAGCCTGAGTCCAAAAAGAAGACCGAGCATGGAATCGGAACTCCACCCGCCTCTCCTCGATGGATCTGATCTCAGTGCGAGCTGTCTCCATCTGCTCAGAGATCCAAGGGCTCAGAGGATCTCTCTCCTGGAGTCTCTGGAGGGACGCTAAACTCCTCCGTAGGCTCCTCTCCTGCTCCCTGAAGGCCTCCAGACGGTCCAAGGCAGCCAGTCTGAGCATCCGACTAATCTCCTGCAAGCCACTGGCAAGATCACTGGCTGCCGAGCCTCTCCTGAACTGTAGCTCCTGCCAGACCTGCTCAACTCTGAGTGCGATCTCAGGCTCCTCTATGAGACAATCAGGAATCCGGACGCTCTGGCCCCGCTCTCCTCTCGAAGGGTCCTCAATCTGGAGAAGCACTGGGAAGTGGTCTGAAAAGGAGGAGCCAGCAAGTATGCCCACAGTGCCGCCTCTATCACAGGCCCACTCATCAATGTAGAATCTGTCGATGCGGGAAAGGTTAACGCCTGTGGCTCGTCTATCCGAGCGCGAGAAAGATAGACTCCCCTGCAACCTGCCAAACTCCGGGAGAGTCCACGGATCCTGGCCTCTCACCTGTAGCACTAGCTCCTCCCAGGCAGCTAGCTCTGGCCCATGAATGGTCTCCTGGCTGCCCCCCATCCTATCCTCTGCGTCCTCCAGCATGTTGCAATCCCCTCCTAGGCACCAGTGGTCTGCCAAGGGGAGGGACTGCCTGATGGTGCTCCAGAACTCGGCTCTCCCGGACGCCCCGTTAGGGGCGTAGAAGTTGAGGAAGCCAATGCGGTCTTCCCCAACCCGAAGGATGACCCACTGCGCTCGACCCTGAACCAGAGTGCCAGAGTCCACAACCTCAGAAAGAAGCTGCTCGCTGACTGAGATGCATACTCCGCCCTGGTTCCCCTGGGGGCCATATGCCGGGGACCAAAAAGTGTGACTCCTGCCTGGCAAGATCTTCCCGCAGATGCGGGTACGCCCGGCAGAAAGGTGGTGCTCCTGGATGAAAAGAATATCTATGGGTCCTCCAACGAGAGCCCTCTGGATCTCCTGACGAAGTCTGCCCCGACCAATGTGGCAGCGATGTCCACCGAGACCCTGGATGTTCCATGAGAGGATCCTCATGGATGAGCTGAGGCAAGTGAAGAAGCCGCCACTGGCTCACCCCTCTCAGCCGGCCCGGATGATCTGCCCTCCACTCTAGGAGTCTTGGGCGTCGGCTTGGAGGGAGAATAATCACTGTCTGTCCGGGTGCGGAGTCTCTCCAGAAAGAGGGTGACCTGTGTCTGAGTCCAGCCCCACTCCGCCTTCGCCCTATCCAGAGCATAGGCGTGAGACCAATCCTCTGCATATAAGTACCTAAAGGAAGGCTGCACCCTCGGGGCGGCATGGAGGAGAATCAGTAGCACCGCCTCAACTGATGTGTGGACCGGATCCACCCGCCAATCTCCTATACCAAACAGGCTCATGCGGGCTGAGTGAAGTCGGGTCTGCAGTAGATCCGTGAGCCCCAGGTCGCTGAAGTGGTGAGAAAACTCCAGTATCTGGTCACGCAGAACTTCCTCTACAGAGCTGCAATCCCAGGCTGTGTCTGGGGCAACGCTGAGAGGAAAGGAGAAGGCCACCATGCTGCTCACCACTGAAGGAGAACGCGAGGGATGGCACACCACGCAAACTCGCAGGGGCGCGACCAGAGTCTCGAATGGGCCAGCATCCAGCTGGAGGCACCTGAAAAAACTGTAATCCACTGGTAGCCCCATCACTCGCGGGGGCCCCCCAGGGGAGGCTGGGGCGAACTCTGTGGCGGGTGAAGCGAGGATCGCCATCTCCACCGGCCCGGAGTGGCGGTGAAACAGCCGCTGGACTGAACTCTGGCCTACCCAGCTGCGCTGCCCCGGGGCAGTGGGTGGTCTGGCGAAGTATCCTGGAGAGGCTGAAGGAGGGATGGGGGCGCGCGGCGAGGAGGGGGGAGAGCGAGGGGAGGATGGAAAGGCATCTGCCAGAGGATAGGAGTCAGGGGGGGCCGCCGGGGGAGGACGGAGGGGGGGGGCGGGGGGGGGAGGGGGGGAGGGGGGGAGAGTGCTCTCCGGGTGGGGGGGAGGGGAGCCGGGGGTCGCAGAGTGCGGCCGGGGATCCTCAGGGAACTGCTCCAAGGAGGGGGCGGGGCCCCCCGCGGGGGGAGGCGGGAGTGGGGTCTCCACGTGGGAGACTCCTCCATCGGCCTCAGCAACGGGCACTGAGACTGAATCCTCGTCCATCGGGGTGGGACCTACCGGCCGCCTATCCCTGACTGGAGCATAAATGCGGGTAGGTGCCTGTGGGCCAGCCGGAGTCGCTCGTCCACCATCCTGTCCGCCAGCCTGCGCTGCCTGCTGGCGTCTGCGACGGTCCCTGCGAGCCGGGCGTTTCCGCCGGCGAACCTCCTGCCAGCCTCCAGCCTCCTGAGTCTGTGCGGCGTCCTCCGCCGGAGCCTGCTCGTCCGATGGTGGCGCCTGCTGTGACGAGCCAGAGATGTCCGGTCTCGGAGGTGGATGGCCACCTCTCGGGTCTCCCGCAGGGGGTCCAGAGGCAGCAAAGCGTGAAGGATTAGCCCCCTTGCGGGGACAGGAGCGTGCGAGATGGCCCATCTCCCGACATATGAAGCACTGACCGGGGAGGCCCGAATACTCCACGCGCTGAATCAGATGTCCTCCAGAAAGACAAGGGAGGAGGATCGTCTTCGGGAGGGACTCCGGTGACGAAACAACAACACGAATGGCCGGGAGTCCTGCTGCCCGAGCAACCACTGAAGCCGCGGTCTGTGGCACCTCCACCACCTGCCCGAAAGCCTTGCCTATGGCCGGCAGGAGGGGCAAGTACTCCCTTCGGAGACCTGGAAAGCAGACGGTGATGGGGAATCCAGTCGCGCCTGCCAGTGGATCAGACGATGGGTCGAAACCGTGTGTCCATCGCGCCAAGAACGCCCGAGAGGAGCGTAGGGCAATGGGGCTCCGAGCCAGCACCCTCTGAGCTGCTGGTGGGGACTCGAACTCCACCTGGTAGTAGCCGCGGCCTAAAAAATCCACGCTGACGATTCTGGCAGTCTCGCCGATGAGGCTACCCTGAAGTAGGTCGCGTAACTCTCTCCGCATTGGGCGGCTACCCACCACCTTGCAAACCAAGGAGGAGGCCTCCAAAGAAGAAACGGAGGACGCGAGAAGCTGCTGCTCTGCATCTGAGAAGTCTAGTCGAAGACCTGTATCGGTCGGGGCTGACGGAGAGGCTGCCATGGAGTCCTCCTAGGGGAAAAAGACCAGGTACTGGCTGAATCGACGAGACGAACCCAAGAAAGACCACGCCACTCCGCTGAAGACGCCGAAAAAAACAAAAAAGGGGGGGGGGGATGGGGGGGGCTGAGGCAGGGAGAAAGGGAGAGGCAGGGACGGGGGGCGGAGAAGCCGACGACGCAAGGAGGGGGGGGAAAGGAGGTGGAAAAAGGCGGGCGGGGGGGAGGGAGAGAGGCGGAGGAAGAAAGATGGCGAGGGGGGGGCTGCGCAGAGAAGGCGAGAAAAGGGGGGGGAAGTGGAGGGCGGCGCGGAAGAGGAAGGCCGGGGGCGGAAGGGTCTGGCTCAGGCGGGGGGCAGAGGGGGGCAGGCGGGATGAAGGCGGAGGGGAGGAAGGGCTGCGGGGACAGGCGGGTGAAGGAGGAGGGGGAGGAGGCGGCGGCGACTGCGAAGGGGGAGGCGCAGGGGGCAGCGGGCTACACGCGCTGCATCCTCATAAGTAGCCCTATTGTAAATTTGTAATGGATCTCTACGTCTTGATGTAGGGGCTTTTGAGGATAGTTTCACTGGGAGGGACATCATCTTCTACTGTGAGACGCATCAGGCTCCTGGACAGTCCATGCCACATGTTAGTGGATACCGATGGGAGACAGCTTGTAGACAGGAGACTCGGAACAGATTCATAGATCTTATTCAGAGTTTGAGAGGTTTTGGAGACCGGGCCAGGTCTTTAGCGAAAAGGGTTGCCAAAGATGGATGGGATGACAGAGGGACTCCGGGAACAGAATGGGATGATTATAGTCATCCAAGAATAGGTTGGAATGCTGTCATCAAGTTTAGCAGAGGGGGATGTCATGTGCAATATTTGCCATGGACATTCTCTGAAGCTAGTCCTGAAGGGGCAACCGATAAAGAAGGACTTAAGAATCAGTTAGGACCAGATTTTGGAGCAGAGGAGTGCAAGACATGGACAGTGTTGGACTAGGAGAGGACAAGATGACCTGTCGGCTGCATGGAGAACGGTCGGGATTTGCGTTTATCATGATTATGTCCAGTTGGCTGGCAGACCAGCAGCAGTTGGCCAGCTCTCTAGTTGTCCAAGGGCCTATATAGGGCACTCATGGTTCATTGAATTGTTCATTCACTCCCCCTTTGGGTGTGGGTCTAGACTAGGACTAGAATAGGTGTTCTACCTTTTCATGGAAGGCAGCCCATGGCTGCAAGAATCTATGTATCTTTTTGTACCATATGAATATACTAAATTTCCAGTCATTTCTCTCTCTCTATTCTCCCTTTTGTTTGCGTTTTTGCATCATCATGTTCTAAGAGGTGTTTAGGGCTGAAAGAAGACTCTCAGAGCTTCTGCATGTAACATTTGGAATGGCCCATAATACCTATTCAAAAGCTTAGGATACCAACCCTCTTTAGTTGGTTGCTTCTGAAATCGTGCTTTCTTAAACTTAAGTAACACCCAATCACTTTCCTTGAAAATTACCTCTCTCCTGTGCTTGCTAGCTGCCTTCTTATGCTTAATTTGATATCTTTCTATCTATGGCTGTTCGTACCTATGCAAATGCAGTTGTTGTATACAAACTCAAGTAGGGGTAAATCTTTCCCCCAATCTGACTTCTATTGAGATACATAACATTTGAGCAAATCAAGTGCGACTGAATTTGTGATCTCACTCTAACCATCTGTTTGAGGATGATAGGTTGATGAAAAATTCAGCTTCGTGCCCATATTATCAAAACAATGCCCGCGAAAATAAATTAGTTGCTCGAGGATCTCTTATACCCCATGATAGATTAGGCATGTCATGGTGTTTGAAAATCTGAACCAAGAATAACTTAGCCATGTGTTCTGAAATGGAAAGATGGCTTACAATTGGTATGGTACTCCTAGTGGTATCCACATCTATGTAAATTTTCCTACCCCTATGAGTAAAATTCATTTTCTTCTCCTTATGCAAAATCTTGGGATCCAAACGATAATGCCAAGGCATCCCAAGTATCACATCACATCTAGTAAGTGGTGCTACCAAAAAGTCCTCATGGTCCAAATAGCCCTGAATCTGTATATGTAGCTTTCCTATGATGAGAGTGACTTTAACCTCTTTGTCCTCAAAGGCAGCATCTGCATGAAAATCCATACCCTTTGCCTTGGGCTTTAACCCAAGAGAAATAGCCAGTCATTTGAAAAGATATGAAATTATCCGTAGAGGCATTATCAAAAAGACAAGTGGTTTGATCCTTCAATTTACCCCAAGCCTTGCATAAAAGTCTACTCTTAGGTTCATGTGCAGTATTCCCTTGTACATCAGGTATGACATTTACACTTGGTTTTGCATCGTGCACATTAGACTTCTTGACATTTTGAGGTTACTGAGACTTCATATGATCCTTACTGCCACATAAGAAACATTTTCCCTCTTTCATGCATTCATAAATATGCTGTCTGGACAGCTTGGTATTATCCTTCTTGCCCGTCGGCTTCTTTTCGGAGCTCCCTTTTATATCCTTGGACTCGTCGCATATTTAGGTGGCTGTCCACCCTTTTTCTGCTCATTTCTAGCCCTAAATTCGTTTGTAAGAGCTGAAGATGTACCCTTGCCATGCAGTTCCTCCGAAATAGTGGTTGAATATATGAGCTCCTGTAAAGTGCTGAGAGGGTAGACTGCCAAGCTCTTCTGGATGATTCGTTGCGATCCCGACTCGAATTTCCTTTTCTCATCCTCACTGATAGTCATGAAGGGTGTGACCTTGAGAAGAATCCACGAGAATTTTGAAACATTTGAAGTAACGGATTCCCTTGTATCTTGTATCAAGCAATCCCATTCTTTCCGTACATCTTTTTCAAAGTTTTGTGGAAGAAATTGATCATAAAAGTTCTCCTTAAAGGTACACCAAGAACGAGCTGCGGTTCTGTCTAAGCTTTGCCATCCACCAATCACTCGTAGTCGCTTTTAGGTGCATTCCCACATGCTTGACCACGGACTCCTCTGTGAAATCCTCTGTGCAGAAGGCTATTTCGAATTGCCTTGTGAATGCAAGTGCCTTGGTGGTGTCCAACTCTCCACTATAGCTCTCAAACTATGTCTTTGTCCCCCAACTTGAATTCTTTGGCCTTCTTGTTATGTCGAGCACCCCGTCACACTTGTTCGTCATCTCCTTCGATATGTCTATGATGACGGCAATGCCCAGCTCTAGGGCTGTTTCCCCGAGCGTATCCCTCCACTTGAGATGGAACTCTTGGAGCTGGAACATGTCTAGAGGGCGTGGATGTCACTGACAATGCATTTAGGTATTCCTCATCTTCCATGTGGGCTGAATATCCTTCTTCATCTGCCCGGGTTGCACACCGATGTACATCATCCCCTTGGGCCGCATGCCCTCTCATATTAGCTCCTTGGCTTGCATGCCCTCTCATAACATCTGCTCGGGTTGCATGCCCTCTCACATAACTTGCTCGGGCTCAAGTCATATCTCGGTAGCAGTATCTCTTCCCCCCTCGTACAGGTACTTGCTTTGTGACAAGTGGATCCCAGCTTATGCTTATTCTTGGGCTCGGACAGGGTGGCATCACATGGAGGGAAGTATTCGCATCCCCCTGGTGCGTCTTTGCCCCAGTATTGAGTGTGATTACTCCTCGTCGAAACCCATGCCCAAGACTCTTCGAGTGGAGGGAAGATCTGATAGTTCCGCTTTCCACAGAGACTAGATATGCGGATTGCCTCATGGAACATCCAAGGTTTGGGAGGGCCTCAATGCGTTTTGAGGCATCACGTCCTTAGAGGAGAGCTTCATAGAGCAGCAGCTGGGGGACCCATTGATACTCTTCCTTCAAGAGCACCATCTTTCAAAGGGGGTGTAGGAAGATTCTATCGGGCAGGAGTCACACTTTCTAGTCTCCTGTTTTGGCCTCTCCGTGATGCAGGGGGGAGTTCGTATTTCTACCAGCAGTGAGCAACTATTGTTGGTAGTAATTGGCTTAGGAACCATTAACATTGGATGGGCTCAGTGGGTGACTATCATGATTTTTTTTTTTTTTTTTTTTGGGGAAAAAGATCCTTATACTAGTTAATGAAAAAACAGCCTCAAAGGGCTAGATACAACCATGAAGAGCTAAGGAAGATTCTAGACTCAGATGACACATCAACATACTTATTAAGAGACGTGGGGAATCTTCAAAGAGTTGCAGAGGTGATAGAGATCTTATGCCGTGCATTAGGAGCGTAGATTAGCTTGCACAAGTCATGTGGATTTTGGGTTGTCTCTTCGTCCACCTTGACTTGGCATCCAGTTGAGGCTTTTCAGTGCTTTCTCTTATGTGATGTCTACTGGAGATGCCTTTTATGCTGCTTTCCAGTGTTGGCTTGCCCTCATAGTTTTGACATGTCACATGTGTATTATTCATTGTGGGATTATGCATCTTTACACTTGCCATACATGCCACTGATCATGGCATCGTTGAGAGTTTACCTATCCTCTCATAGCATTGGCTGATACCCACCATGAGTCCCCACTTTTTCTCCCGATTTTCGGCTTCCCCCATTGCTGAATTTTTATTTTTATCAGTCCTACCATTGCTGATTTTTTCGTCAGCAGACTTGATGAGTTTATCTCTTGCAGCTTACATTTCATGTCTCACAAGCATGACTTTTGGATCTTGTTGCCTTTACACACGTGTATATCTGCTCCATCTTCTTATGCTTATCACTGGTGCCGTTACAGAGCTATGCTTTGCTCTCTTGTTGTCATTGATGTGGATTATATGCAGTTTAGTTCGGCATTTGGATGCTTACCTTGAGGGGGGTATTATATTTACTTTCCTTATTGGAGGATATTATAACACACCTTCTCCTAATACAGTTTATGTGATACCTCTTGATTTGATGGAGTTTATGTACACATGATCTTTCACATGCATTTCAGGTGATACGTTTATGTACTACTGTGCTCTAGCTTTAGCACTATGACATTGGGGTTTCTCATCTTTCTCGTCATATAGTGCTTGCTTTTCCCATTGGCACTGCAGATCATCTTTGCCATCGTGATCTCTCTTGATCACTCTTACTGTGGAGCATAGTGCAGGGCAGCATTCACAGCTTTATCACCCTGCTACCTGTTTAGACCGTTCACTTGAGGGGGGGTTTGTTGGTCATGTCCACCCGGCCACTCCCGGCTAGTTCAGGTGTGAACCCAATTTACCCACGGACACTTTTTCCCTGTGAACACAGGTTTTTTTTCCATGTGAACACACTCTTGTGTGTTGGGCACTTAGCCCTAGGCTTTTTAGTACTCTCATTGTACTTTCATTATATCATTATTGAGTACATTTTTTCCAGCACTCACGTTTCTCTGTGCTTGAGCTTGTGTGTGTGTGTGTGTGTGTGTGCAGGCTAGCTGCCCTCCTACCCAACAAACTCGACTTGCCACTTTTGCAACTTTCTATATTATTCAATTGAAGTTGATACTTGGCATAACATATCTGGTTCTCTTCTTGAGGAGACAAGGGATGAACATGGCAAGTTGCTTCAAGAGTTTGCAGCAGATGTTTCAGTTGTTGAACTCTCTTAGTGGCTGTTTGCTGCACGCTTCGCTGTTCGCTTCGTTGTTCGCTGTTCGCTTTTCGCTTTTCACTGTTCTCTTTTCGCTTTGCTGTTTACTATTCGCTTCACTTTCGCCCCGCCCACTTTGCTTCGCTGTTCCCTCTCTGTTCGCGCCTCTGTGTTGGCCCGCCCTCTATGTTCGCTATTGCCGCTCACTTCGCTTCCGCCTCGTTGCCAGGTTGGCGCTATGCTGGCCCGCCTGCTTGTTCGGTAGGCTGTGTGCTCCTCCCTTTTCCCACCCACCCTTGCTCAGGCCTCCCTCAAGAGCAAATCCATCCATTGATGAAATATAGCTATTTTTATTTTGAACCTCAATTTCGAACTAGATGCAATAGAACCCATTGTAACTAAACTCTTAAGAGTCTTAAGAGTTCATTTTGAGTTATTTTTTTTCAGTTTTATGCCTCTTTGGCATCGATACCCAGAGTGGAATGTAAATGGATGTACCTGATCTGTCCCATAGGTCGGATTCGGCTTCCCGTGGACGTTAATATAACTCTCTCTCTCTCTCTCTCTCTCTCTCTCCTCCCTACCTGTGGGAAGGGCTGCGGAGTAATTTCGAGGAATGGCCTCAAGTATCCAAGAGAAACTCGAGGCCCTCGAGACGGCAATGAAGGCACTAATCAAGGAGAACAAGAAGACATCCGATTCCAACCTCAATGAGGTGGAGAACAAACTACACCGGCACATCATGGCCCCCGAAGCACGGGTCACGGACCTTGAACAAGAGAACACAGCACTCAAGGAGGAGGTGAGTGCATTGAAAGTGGAACTGGTAGCCGTCAAGAACACCGAGAAGGAAGAAGGGGAGATCAGTGACAATGCTCTCACGGCCATCAAAGAAGAGATCTCCAAGGAGATCACAAAGGACATGGAGGGGAAACTCGAAGCCAAGCAGTCAGGATGGGTTGAGGTGGTGAAGAAGAACATCCGTAAAGAAGTGAGGGAGGAGACTCAAAGGGAAGAACATCAAATCATTCACACCACCGTTGAGGAGGAGAAGATGAGGCATGCCCGCCGCCTCAACATTCGAGTCACAGGTATAGCCGAGACATCCAACTCCACTCTCGAGAAAGATGGACAGCTTCTATGCATGAAGCTAGGCTACAGGGAAGAGGACCCTCTCCCCTTCATCAAAGCATGGAGAGTCGGGAAAGACTCAACACGCAAGCGAGCCCTCATTCTACAGTTTGCAGGAGAGACAGAGAGGGTCACCTTCATGAGGAAGAGGGTCATATTACGAGGCTTAGAGGGAGCTCCTATTTTCTTGGATGATGATCTCACGAGGATGCAGCTAGAGCATAGGAGAGCTTGCATGCCACGAGTCTTACACGCGAGGAGAGAAGGCAAGAAGGCCTTCTATTGAGATGGTCGGGTCATTGATAGCCGGCCCATGGATTAGCGGTTTGGGGCCTATGGGACACAGACCAGGCCATTGACAGAGATACACATGGCAGTATGGAACTGTAATGGTTCACTATGGGTGCAGCCTCGACGACTGGAGCATGTTATGGTGGGGAGAGACATCATACTTCTGACAGAGACACATCAGAGCCCAGAGAGAGGGCTACCTCGAGTAGAGGGATTCCAGTGGGAGTCAGCATACAGGAGGACCACACGTCAGGGTACCTCGAGAGGGTCGGGGGGAGTAGTAGTTCTATTCAGACGGGAGCTACAGGGGAGATTGAGAGTGGTAGCACAAGATCCAGAGGCCAGATACATGTGGATCACAGCTCTCACAGGACAGGGTTATATACATAGCCCTATGTTACTTTCCTCCATCAGGATCCTCCTATGTCACTACAGAGGACATGCCACAAGAGGAGGAGACAGGAGCCTCGCCATACACTTGTCTGTCAGAGGAGATTATGCATTATTCTACACTAGGGGAAGTATTTCTTACGGGTGACTTCGATGCCCACACAGAGTAGACAGTGTGAGGTGTATGACTATGATGACATGGAGATCCTCCACCCTGTGGATCCAGAGGAGATAGGGGCTAGTCGGGCATCAGAGGACACTGGACCAGACAGAGGACATTATGGGGACCACTTACTAGAGTTGGGAGGCAGGCATCATCTCGTTATTTATAACGGGATGCTACAGTGGCCGGGATCAGGAGGGCTGACATGCTGCCCACATGGGGGTCATACACGGACCGGAGGCACGGTGGTAGACTACATTATGGGGTCTTTGGAGGCCTCACAACTTGTCACCTCATTCTCCATCCCACCTCGTCCTATTGGGACAGATCATACATACTTGGCATTTTCACTAGCCGGATCACCAGCCTCCCACATACCCACGCCACACACTACCATCTACTTCACACATGACATGGCAGACATATACATTGGCAAAGTAGAGGATGGGCTCCTACTCATGGATCCCTTGGCACCTATGGATACCATTACAGCCCAGCTGGCATCACTTCTACACGGCTGCAGCACAGAGCTTCCCACATCGTGTCCACTCAGGAGAGCTTGCGAGATCTGGGACTATGTCCCAGAACAGATGGTATGATGATAGGTGAAGAGCCCTATACTCACGGCTCCGCATACAGAGAGCCTTGGGAGCCATCACAGAGCAGGAGTCGAGGAGAGAGATGAGGAGACTTACTCGCCGCAAAAGGCGGGCCTTCGCAGAGATTCAGAAGCTAGAGATCTTCCATTTCTTCATGAGTAGAGATAGCCCTATCTCATGGCAGCACTTCAGAGAGCCTCGGACACTGACACCCATTGCAGACCCACAGACATGGCACACATGTGTAGAGGGCCTATACCACGCCCCACAGCAGCCACCTATACCTCAGCCACAGGAGCCTCGACCTACCACAACTAGCTTCTTTACCCACTCGATGGTAAAGGAAGCTATCCGCCGCCTACAGCATGGATGGGTCGTCAACCATATGGGCCTCCAGGGTGAGCATCTCATATATGCAGTAGATTCTTTGGCTCCTTTTCTTGCACACCTGTTTAACAGGGCACTAGTAGAGGGTTTGCATGCGGAGTGGACGATGCACACCATTGTGCCGATCCACAAAACAAGGGATATGCTCGATCCGAGCAACTACAGGACGGTTATGGTTGGCTACGTGTTGGCCAAACTTTATGGTGCAATGTTGAAGCAAGAGCTTAGCTTATATGCTGAGCGAGCAGGTTTACGCTCATGAGGGCAGGCAGGCTTCAGGAGAGCTTTCTCTACCATTGACCATGTATTCACTTTGAGATGTATGATTGATCATGCCAGAGTGAGGAAGAGAGAGCTCTATTGCTGCTTTGTGGATTTTCGTAAGGCATTTGACACAGTACCACGAGAGGCTCTTTCAGCGCCTGCAATCTCTTGGCATACCAGCAGATATGACATGGGGCATCTATGCATTATATGAGCAGGTATTTGGGCGAGTTAGATGCCCAGGAGGTATGTCCGAGACTATTGCTAGCACCATTGGTGTGAAGCAAGGATGCCCACTTTCCCCCACGCAATTTGGGTTATACATTGATGAGGTGGCTGACTTCATTACACGGAGAGACGGAGATGGAGTTGATCTAGCAGGTACCGGTGACCGGAAGAACACAGTTGTATTATTTTTTGTCTCATAGGCCGACTTTGGCCTCTCATAGACGTTAATCTCTCTCTCTCTCTCTCTCTCTCTCTCTTCCCTCACCCATATACCGTTTGCCATAATCTGTAATCACCCCTTGCATTTGAGATGCCAAGCAATATCCATATCTTCATAAATTTCAGTTGTCAAAGCAAGGACTACATAAGCAACCATGTCTATACTTATGTTTCAAATAATTGTTGTTAATCAGCAGTAATCTCTTAACTAATAGTTGTAAATCATCTACTGGCATGTCAGAGTACAAACTCAGCCGTACCATACTGGAGCATGATCAGAGAATGCAAAGAGTCACATTCTACATATAAAAGGATCAATCTGAGCAGCATTTAACAAATACCATCTGTCAAGCTTTGCCCTGTAAGTTGTATAAGCATTATGATGAAAGGTATAACCCCTTCTTATCAAGGCACAACACGTGACTTATTGCACATCGCCAGGCAGCTCCTCCAGGTGCAATCACGTGTGAATTGCCACAAGTATTATATCTCTTGTTGAAGAGTTATTAAAATCCCCATGTATGAGAGCATTCGTCAAGGATATTGCTGCAATTGTGATCAGCTCTTTGGGTAGAAATTGTGGAAGCATAAACAAATGCAAACTCATATGTCTCACCATTGAGCATATATTGCACAATGAGTAATCTGCCTTCAAGATCATTGTAAACAACTACTGGCTGCAATTTTTGTCTAACAAGAAAATACACTCTAGAGAAAGTAGAACAACCAGCATAATATATACAATATCCATCAAAGAATCCACTTCGGCCAGCAAAAGCATGTTGCTTATGTTCTTGAAGACATGCTATGTAAGTTGTATAAGCATTATGATGAAAGGTATAACCCCTTCTTATCAGGGCACGACACGTGACTTATTGCACATCGCCAGGCAACTCCTCCAGTTGCAATCATGTGTGAATTGCCACAAGTATTATATCTCTTGTTGGAGAGTTATTAAAATCCCCATGTATGAGAGCATTCGTCAAGGATATTGCTGCAATTGTGATCACATTCTAGCTCTTTGGTTAGAAATTGTTGAAGCATAAACAGATGCAAACTCATATGTCTCACCATTGAGCATACATTGCACAATGAGTAATCTGCCTTCAAGATCATTGTAAACAACTACTGGCTGCAATTTTTGTCTAACAAGAAAATACACTCTAGAGAAAGTAGAACAACCAGCATAATATATACAATATCCATCAAAGAATCCACTTCGGCCAGCAAAAGCATGTTGCTTATGTTCTTGAAGACATGCTATGTCTGGCTTAATTCTATGTACATAGTCTAAGACCAACCTCCATTTATTCAAGGTGCTTAAACCATGTACATTATATGACGTGCTGGTACATTATATGACGTGCATTTGAGAGGTGCCTTCATGGTCATTTTATTGAGGAAGTTAAAGTTATTGCAAGTCATATCTATGTCTTGCTTGCATATTTTGTAAAGTTTGCATTCCACCTTGGACTATTGTAGTCCAAAGATTTCCTGTATCAATTTCTCCCAACGAGCAAGCTGAGAGGTAGATGTGTCGGTCCACATTTTGGACTGTAGTGGTCGGGGTGTGATAGAAATAACCTTTTTGGGGGTCGGGGTCTGCCAACCCTCTGTATCTATCATATTCTTATCCTTATTTACAACATTTTTCACAATTTGTTTAGTTCTACCTAGTATATGACCTAGCTGCCTTGCTCTTGCTCTTATTTGCATACTTTTGCTAGCAAAATGCAATGTATCCGTTGTTTTAGCTTGAGTAGGGTAGGCTCTATTAATGTTTCCACAATTGGACTTGGAGGAATAGAATCAGCCACACACTCCTTTTTTTGGGGGGGGTGGGGGGGGTAAAAACCACACTCTGTATTACTTTATTGTATAAAGAGGAGAGCCCCTAAGACAAGGGCACTTCTTATACAATGTACAACTAAAAGCAGTGGGAAAACAAGTCCAGATGCAATTGGTCTAAATAGTCATATAAAGATTGACACAATGATCGACAAAGTAATAATACTTGTCAATCTGAGTAGATTGGAAAACCATACGATTGCAATCAATCCAGATTATCCAAAGTGCCCAAAATCTTATCCATGCAAAAAAGGAGCTTTGTCTATCAATTTACTAGCGAATCTGCCTAAGATCCAAAAGTCTCTAGAGAAACATGCGCCTAGAAATGTGGCACACACACACACACTAATAAGTGATGTAAGAACTCCTTGGTATATGTGCAATTGCATAACAAGTGTGGAATAGTCTCATTCAAGCACGAGCACCGAACGCACTTGGTAGTAACGATTCTTCTTTTTGCCAAGTATGTGCCAATAGGGATGTAACGCGCGGAAGCTCTGGGTAGTCTTCTTTCAGCCCTAAACACTCTTGGAAACCTTTTGATGCGAAAACGCACCATGATGCAAAAACGCAGGTAGAGAGAGAGTAGAGAGAGAGAGTGAGAAGTGCTGGAAATTCAGTATATACTATGGTACAAAAAGGTACATGTCTTTGCAGCCCTTGGCTGCCCTCTTGAAAAGGTGATAACACACCCAAAACTTGCCCTAGACTAGGATCCTAATGACTCTCACCCCTAGTGGGTGGAATGATTAAAACAAGGAGCAAGGAGCCCTTTTTATATGGGACTTTTGACACTTTATGCTGGCCGACTGCTGGTCGGCCAGTTCCATGTCCAAATAATCCCCTTTTTGCCCTGTCCGACTGCTGCTGGTCCTTGTCTTTGATGCGCATGCTGCCCACCATTCCTGCTGACGTCAGCCGACAGCCAACATCCTCCTTTCCTTGCAGCCGACAGCTCTAGTCTGGGTTCATGTGCTTCAGCCGACTGCTTCCCTCCATGACCCCACTTGTCTTGCTCCATGCTCACCTCAGATGCTACACCTGAAGCTCCTATTTTCTGGCTCTACTGGTTCATAGTCTTTTTTCTGCTTGCCTCTTCTGGATCTAGCCCTGGAAATGTCCATGGCATCTGTGATGCACATGACAAGGGAGTATTGCAATAGGTTTCCATGGGAATAGTCTCTGTTTGAGGGGGAGTTTACTATTCCATATCGCTTGCAAATTTTGCTTACATCATTTGTTTAACTTATTCAATTACCATATCCATTTGCATGGTCTGAAAACCATGGCTGAAGGATAATAAATCTGTAAATCTTTGATTATAATTTAAGCAAGACAAATTGTAGTAGAAGCATGAAGCCCATCTCTATGTAAAGTCCAATCTTGCAATCTATTCTCTTGATTGTTTATTTGATGCCATGTAGTCCTATAATGCATATACCCTCTTCCTTTAAAGACAACAAATTTGATTTCTTGAAGTTTATAAACAATCTTGCAGTCTCACCGAATAACTGCAGAGTGTGCATAAGTATACATAGATCATCTTGGTTGTTTTTCGAGAAAAAGAAAGAGTCATTAGCATAAGCCCGAGCAACCAAAACATGACCATGTGGCAATTGCAACCCATGTAGATGTCCTTTGTCAGTGAGATTATCCATATAAAGTAACAATGGATTAGTCGCTATCTCATATAACAAGGCAGTCAAGGGGCATCCTTGCTTGATTGGTGCAATGTAATCCCAATGTACAGCATCAAAAGCTTTAGTCACATCAACTTGCAATAACAACGCATCTTGCACTGTGTATTTCGCATATTCTATCTCCATATATACATTGCAAATATTGTTTGTGATTTGTCTTTTGGGGACAAAACCATACTGTGCTGGATGAAGACCCCTATTCAAGATGTTTTGATTCTATTGGTGATCATTTTAGTAACTAATTTGTAGACCACCATCATCAATGTAATAGGTCACCAATCTACAATATTTTGACTTTGTTTTTTTTGGCACCAACTAAACTAGATCCCCTTGCCATGAGGATGGCATAATTCCTTGTGACCATGATTGATTGATCATAAGCAAAAGCAGCTGTTTAAGTATATCCCAAAACTGCAGAAAAAAATTCAACAGTTACCATCCCATCTCGGGGATTTCCATTTGTCCAAAGATTTAACTTCTCCGATTCCGAAAAAGGAAGTTCAAGGTCTTGTGCTTCTTGGGCATCCATAATTTCTATCACAAGAGAAAGCCGGTCAACATGAGTAGTAGAAGCACTATCTGTCTATTAATGGAGTAGGTGTTTCAAAAGCATAGTGGAAATGAGTCACACATTCATGTTCTAATTGCAAGATATTATGTGTCCATTCACCATTTGTCTTTTGCAATTGTGAAATGCATTGCTTTTGCCTTGATGTATGCAAGGGTTTAAAGAAAGCTTTTGAGAAACATCCCTTATCCAATAATGGTTTTTGTCGTGATCGGATCTGCCACTTTTCCAACTTTCTTTGATGATTTCTTTCTAGCTCTTGCCTAACATAATGCATTCTTTCTTCTTGTTGAGGGGATAACATACAAATATGGGTGAGTTCCTCAAGAGCTTGCAATTGTCTTTTCAACCTTCATTCTTTCTCTTTCTTCCTCTAAGTACCATTTTTCATAATCAATTATAACTAATTGCATTCGAATAGCAAAATGATACCAAGCAACATCAACATCCTCATAAATTTCTGCATTTAGAGCAGCGACAATGTTGCCCACCATATCCTAGAACAGAGGGTGAGTGACATAGCTATTGTTTATTGAACATAACCTCTTTATTGGCAGTTGCACATCAGCAATAGGAGTATAGAGGAGCATGATCCGAGAGTCCCAAGGAATAATCAACCCTCATACGACATGTAATAGGATCAGAATGATCATCATTCGAAGAGTACCAGCGATCCAAGCTGGCATGATATTCAGTAAAAGCATTATGATAGAATGTAAAGCCTTTCCTATATGTACATGTTTCTTTCCACATATCCATTGCATTTAATTGACACATTGCATTTTTCCATGGCACCCTTTCAACTACAATCATATGCGAAACACCCTTGGTGTTGTTATCTGGTGATGGCAAGTTATTAAAACCTCCATGTATGTTGGGGAGCGTTGAGCACTGGACCTGCTAGATCCCTTGGAGATTGGCTTGCATTCAGACAGCTCCCCCTGGAGGCTCAAGAGAGAGGCATGCTTGGGATTCGGGGGAGAGCCAGATTCGGCTTTGACATCCACTCTGCTATCCCTACAGAGTGGCTAGCCCCCTATCCCTAAGCATATTCCCTCCCAGTGGCTGGGAGTGTGTACCTGACAAGATATTCTCTTGGCAGTCCATGGAGCTCTGCCTTGCTCACTTTTTCGATTGGACCTCATGATAGATTAGAGAGATTAGAGCTCCCCTTGGATGACTGCAATGGATGCACCTTACAAGTGCACATGACTTGCATCCTTTGGCCAAGGTGGCCAGGGAGAGAGACTGGCATTTATGGATTCGGGGAGCCGGCCAATTACTCGCCTTTAGTGGGACCCAGGGGAGTGGACTTGGTGTGATCCTGCAGACAGGGAGGAGACTCTGGGTATCCCGTTTTTCGCATACACTGCACGGCTAGGTTGCAGGATCTAGATGCCAGAGGTCGAGGGCATTCTAGCAGCAGTAGGACATTGCTAGTCTCAGGGTCTCTCACCGTGTTTTCTCTTAGATTTTTGGAAGAGGCTCTGGGACATTTTTTGACCTGGAACGATCACCCTCTTTTTGTGGTTGCTGGCACATAGGAGTTTGGCGGTTGGCATGTGGTTGGCCATTGGCGGTAGACCAAGCAGCATGTCCGAGGTGTGGCTACCCCCCAATGACATTGTCTTGGGATTGCCCCAAGGCTCAGCAGGTTTGGCAACGGATTTTCCGCATCCTCACGATGGATAGGACCTCTTTCTGTACTATTACATGGGGCGTTGTCCACTTGGGCCACTGAGGATGAGGTTGTCATGACTTACGAGGAGAAAGGTGGGGGACTAGCCCTTCAGGACTCTCACCTTCGCATTCGACAATGCGAGTCCTAGCCCCATCTACTGGTCACTAGACTCTTGGTTCGTGCCAGAGATGGGAGATTTGTAGCAGCATTGCAGCATGACACATTTGGAGAGCTCGATGTAGTGAAGTCATCAAAGGCACCCACACTCCGCTTGTGGAGTCCATCCGGCTCGACATCATTCATACCCTCCGCGACTAGTGGGGGAAGCTGTAGGGTGGTACTGACCGTATGCGGAAGTGTTGGGAAGCCTTCTTGAGGCTTTGGCGACTTGGCCCTTTTCTCATAGATAGAAGTGGTGAACCTGCTTGGCACTATATAACACTTGTGTGGTTATCCCCCCCACCCCTTGTATGAGATAGCCTTCTCCTCGTAGAGCGGCCAGCGGGAGGAGAAGGGTATCCTCCCTCCCCTTTTGTTCTTTGGTCCTCGCT
Source organism: Cibotium barometz (assembly GCF_041138505.1). Lineage (NCBI taxonomy): Eukaryota > Viridiplantae > Streptophyta > Polypodiopsida > Cyatheales > Cibotiaceae > Cibotium > Cibotium barometz. The sequence goes on from NC_141104.1 coordinate 29,574,462, forward strand.
CCATACGTGGAGGCAAGTTTGTATTTAGCCCTTCGAGGCCGTTTTTTGTTAACTAATAGAGGGATCTGTTTTCGAAAAAAAAGAGAGTTTTTGCCAGAGTCCAGCTCTTCGTGGTGAAATTGATGGGAGCATAAACCGATCCAAATTCATAAACTGTTCGATTCATCATGCAATGTACAATGATAAGACGACCATCTGGATCATTATAAGTTACTATTGGCTGTAATTCATGTCTCACAACTTACAAGCACACATACCCCAGAAAAAGCATTAATGCTTGTATAGTATATATTGTAATCATGGAAAAAATCAGTTTGCCGAGCTAGAGCATGCTGATTATGTTCTTGCAAACACACTATATCTGGTTTCATTTTATACACATAATCCCAAGCTAGTCTCCAAGTTCTTGGATTATTCAAACCTTGTACATTATATGACATGCATTTTATTGTGACATTCATTATCATGAAGAAGGGAGCGGAACCAAATATAATATGAGCCTATCGAGTGCAGGCCATATCAATATCATCTTGCAAATCCTGCAATTTCAACATTCCTCCTTTGACCACTTGAGCCCAAAAACCTTCCCCCTTTAGCATTTGTAGAGGTGGAAGCTCTATCGTGAGGTGTTGATGATTCTGTCCATGTACGAGATTACAGTGGTTGACGTTTGACAATGACTACTTTACGTGCATTTGTAGTTTGCCATCCATCTGCATCTGGCACATTTTTTATGGTTGTTTAGAGATGATTTTTTAGTGGACTCGGGTGGAGTGTTCAATTGTTGTACAGCTTTGCCTAAAGGCTGCACGCCCGTGCTCATAGTAGGTTCTAACACATGATTAGGCGTCTTAATGGGAGGAGGCTTTTGGGTAGCTATATTTGCCAAGACAATTGCAAGCAAGGGGATAGAGTCAATCGGTGGTTGCAGTTAATAGGTTGGACATTCCGTGGCTAGGTGTCTAAACTTGAGACATGTGAAGCATGCTCTTGCAAACACACCCCATTTCAGCTCAAAGCATTCCTCGCCGATATGCACATTCTCTATTTCCACGCTTATAGAATCCAGGATGGGTTTATGAGTGTCCCATAATATGCAAAATCTATTATGGTTTCCCATTATACATGGGGTGCATATCATTGTACCCAATGCTTTGGCCAAAATTGGCAAAGCATCATTGAAAAATACTTGGAAGTCTACCACTTCTACCCATACAAGGCAATGAAGCTTAACCAATGCTTGATAATCCTTGGTGGGAGTCCAAGGAAGCACATGTACCATCCGCTTGCCATAGAACAGAGGGGAATTTTCCAACAAGTGTTGTTTATGCATCATGTCAGATAACACAACCTCAAAAAAATCTCGTGGCAGCATAATACGCACCTTCAACAAATCAACTTCCTAACAGATTTTTCAGCCTTTGAGCCACATCATTTGCTAAGGGAATTTTGCCACAGTAAAAAAAAAGTATTTGCTCCTTGCAAAAATTTCTTGACCTTGGGAAAAAATAATTTGCACAAGAATTTTGCATTTTAAAGTGGATTTAGGCTTATCCCACACAACTTGATTTGCCTGAAAGTTCTTACTGGTTTAGATGTCTGCCAGAGTTGGTTAGCATGCTCAGTAATCCATGGAATAATCAACTTATATGCTCTAGTTGCAATCAATCGATCAAGTGAAATAGGCTTATAACCAAGCATCTGTCTATCTAATTTCCAATCCATCAGCGTGTTTTGTGCATTACAGGGTGGAATAGGTTGTATAGACTGCATTATCCCATGATCTCTTGCCATATTTGTTTGCGATGCATGCCAAAATCATATTGACGATTTGCTTGAGAAAAGCTGAGAACCTGTCCATTCGCATCTATAATATCCTGTACATATCAAATGCTATTGGTGGATAGAAAATAAGCCTTTCGAGGTTCCAATAATGCTAGTGGTTCCTCAAAGACTCTGTTCCAATGTATACTTTTCAAAACTTGAGAGTTTCGAGTGTTAGCATTTTTGCTAGACCAATGAAAGTGTGATGGAATCTGTTTCCAATCCTGAATAAGCCTATTGGAATATGGACAGCGAGGTATTTTACCATTAAATGGGCCAAGAATAATGTCCCAGAAAATAACACCCAGCAGAAGCAGCCGACAGTCAGCAAAGAAAGGCGGCAGCTCTCTGCAGAAAAGAGGCGCCACCAAAGACTGACGACGACCTAGAGACTGGGAGAAGAGGTGACAAGCAGACTCAGCAATACAGGATCAGAGGAAGGCGGAAACACCAGCAGAAGCAGGCGATGAACTTCTGAGCCAATGCAACCTGAGGTGTAGAAGAAGATGGTTGAGAAAAAAGAAGCTGAAAATGATCCAGACATCGTTTTTCTAGCTGAGATAAAGTTTGGGTCCAAAGACCATCGGGTTTCCTGACTCTCATGATAGATTGACTTTGTCTATACGCATGTAAATTTCGAAAGAAAGATTTCGAGGAACAACCCTCATCTAGCATGGGTTTAACTCTAGCCCTTGTCGGCCATTTCGAAAGCTTGCGTTTATCATTAGCATCAATTATGGAAGAAGCACAAGACAATGAATTTTGCTCAGAAGCAGAGAGAGACCTTTGATGGCTAATTTGTACCAAGGAATGCTTGTATGATTTTGCCCATTGGATATGCTGTCTGGTTTCTGCCATGTACCATCTTCCATATTCCTTAATGACATTTTGAATTCGATGTACAAAAGAGTTCCAAGCAAAATCCAGATCCTCCTGAGCATGGGATAACAATGGCCTGCAAGCCAATCTGATCATTTGCTGGAATTTTTCATGAGAAAGATATAATTGATTGACCTGCAAGTGTCTGACTAAAGAGAGCTGCATATCATCCAGAGGCATACAAAATGAAAGGTTGAGCCAAAGTGGAGTCTGATCAGATAGTTGTTGAGAATAATCATTCCACATTTGACATGTATAATCATCATATTGTTGAGCATGAATAAGATACCATCTATCAAGCCTGGCCCAATATTCTGTAAAAGCATTATGATGATATGTAAATCCCAAAACTGAAGGGTGAGTTGCTGTCCATAAATCTGCAGTATGAAGTGATGAAGTCATATGTTCCCATTGCTGGATTTCAGAGGGCAGCATATGGGATTTATGTGTGGTATTGTCCTTCCAGTGAGGAGAATTATTGAAGTCACCACAAAGTAGAGCATTTGACGACCAAGGATATTGCTTTATGGAGTCCCACATTTGAGCTCTAGAAGCTGAAATTTGAGAGGCATACAAGGAGCCTATTTCAAAAATCTCTCCATTGATCATACATTGGATAATCATCCATCGGCCACAAAGATCATTATATGCTACGCAGGGCTGCAGATCATGTCTGGCTAAAATGCACAGCCCAGAGAATTGTTCAGATCCTGCATAAAATATATCATATCCTGAAAAGAACCCATGCTGGCCAGCAAAAGAATGCTGATTATGCTCTTGCAGACACACAACATCTGGATGAGTTTTATTTATATAATGCCATAGGAGCCTCCATTTATGTTGGTTGCAGAGGCCCTGTATGTTATCAGAAATACATTTAAGAGAAGCACGCATGAAAATATGTACAATAGATGAGCAGTCCTCAAAGAGAAAGGGAGGCATTAGGCCTCTGCCATTGCCACAGGGTCTTGCTGACCCTCAGAATCCAATTCCTTGACTAGATCATCTTCTTCACAAAGTGGATCCAATTCCTTGACTAGATCATCTTCTTCACAAAGTGGAATACCCTTCTTGACTGCATTGACCCATGCCTTTGAGATGGGGCTGTCCGAAGAGGTAGAAGGTTGACCAGGAGATGGAGCAGAAGCATCCCAATTACGAGATTGGAGAGGTCTTTGTTTGAGAGGCACTGTCTTCTTTGCATTTTGCCAACCCTCGTGAGAAGATGAATTATTTTCCACTAGCTTGCTTTTTCCTTTATCCTTGTTTTGAGCTGAATTGGCTTGGCCCTGTATGAACTGAAGGCTTTGCTCCTTTAGCTTCAATCTTTTCCCCATGTCTTCTGACCTCCTTTATTAGATGGCGGAGGAATGGCAGCTGGAGGAGGCGGATGAAGGATAGAGGGACACTCAGAAGCTAGGTGCCCAAACTTGTGACAAGAGAAACAAGCTCCAGCAAAAATACCCCATTTCAAAGTGAAATATTTCTTTCCCAAATTAACACCCTCAATCTCAACTGCAATAGCAGAGGGGGTTGGTCTATCAGTATCCCATAAGATGCAAAAACGATTTTTATTACCTGTGGGACGAGGGGGATAGATCACTTGTTCCAATGTCATCGCTAAGCTTGGAAGCTCTGTTCTCATGTAATCTGGAAAATCAACCACTTGAACCCATACAGGGCAGTGATGTTTGATGAGATTCTGATAGTCCTTATTAGGAGACCAAGGCATGATGTGCACCATTTGACGACCAAAAAATAAAGGGGACATTTCCAGCATCTTTTGTTTTGTCAATGCATCCAAGAGATGAACTTCATAAAATCCTCGGGAGGCAAAATAGACTCCTTCTACATAGCATCCACCTAGGAGAGAATTCACCCATTGTCCCACATCATTAGCCGAGGGTATTTTGCGTGGAAAAAAGATGATGACTGCAGTTTGAGAGAGCTTCTTCAGAGGATGCACAAGAGAAGGCAACTTCATCTTGTAAGTGAGTTCCGGAGCAGGTAGTATCCATTCTCTTCTACTTTGTTGAAAATCCTAATTCAACATGTCAAACACATAGGAAGCATCTTCAGATGAAGGAGCTATGGGGGGCAGAGTTTCCCTTGATTGTCTTTTAGGTTCAGGAGAAAGTGCTCTCTTGACATAATACTTGCTTGTTTCTGCCATCGAGACTTACACAGAAGGGACACAGAGACCTGTAGCGAGGCGCTTGGAGGGTTGAGAGGGCAGACAGGATGGCGAAACAGCGAGAAGTTTTGAGCGAGCAGAAGTAAGGGCTGCGAATTGGCTGAAATCGTGGAGCAGATCGTCGTGCTCATAGACAAACGGAGTGCTGGATGGGACGCACACACTAACGGAGAGCTGGATGGAACGCGCACACAAAACGGAGAGCTGCAGGGGGCTGGAATGAAACAGGAAAGAGAAAAAACGGAGCTCTGAAAGGTGGCTGTTCACAGCGAGCTGGCGCAGGAGGGAGAACGAACCGTAGACTACAGTATGAACAGGTCGGGATCACCAGAAGGGCCGGCTGAGGGCTGGAATCGCCATGGCTAGAGCTCATAACACACACACACACACACACACACACACACACACACCACGATTGCGCACACACACACACACGCTTTTTTTTTTTGGTTATATCCAGTGCAGTATATTTATATGCTCATAAATTTACAAGATGGGACGTCTCCGAAGCGGAGAGTATCCCATATGTCAGAAACATAAAGAGAAGCTCTAAACAAGAAGCATCCATATCACCCTCATGGCAGGCATCATATAAGGATTGCCGCAATGAGGTTCTGAAGGATTCATATGACTGGTGATTCTGCCGACCCAAGTATGCCAAATTATGCTCACTGCAAATTGTCCAAAGAGCCCAATATCTCACCCAAGAGAGAAATAGTGAGTATTGGGACAAGGACCGCATATGTCTGCCAAAAAGCCAGAAATGTTTCCCAAATCTGTGACTCGGGAAACGGAGCCTAAGAAAATCTGAAATTCTCCTGAGGAGGATCCTGGAACAAGGGCAGTGCCAAAGCAGATGAAGAACAGTCTCTGAGGGAGCCTGACATCTTAGACATGTGGAAGGTGCAATGTGACGTTTAGTAAGTATGACCCCCACTGACAATGTGCCTGTCAAACATCTCCAAAGAAAAAGTCTTTGTTTCAATGGCATTTTACACTTCCACAACATCCGGAGATTCTTCCGCCACCATGAGAGGGGGTTCCTTATATGCCACAGAGAATTAGCATGTTGATGAATCCATGGGGCAGGCTGAAGAAGCCTGTAGGCTTTGATGGAGGTTAAGGCAGGAAGGGGAATCGGATGAATGCATGTAGTAGATGGTTGCAATTGCCAATCCATAAGCCTGTATGTGTCAGCCACGGGTGGAATAGGTAAAAAGGGATGCAATAGATCAGCAATTTTCTTCCATATCAACCTATGATGCATTCCCAATGCATAGGAAGCAGTGGCCCGGGGAAAGGATAAGACATATCCCCGATCATCTACCACATCATGTATGTACCTAATTCCCAATTTCATAAGATTGTATGCCCGAACAGGTTCTTGTAAAGCAAGTGGAGTGTCAAAGATGACACTCCAATGAATGCTTTCTTTCCTCATCGAGTTTGTCTCCAAGCAATTATCAGGAGCCCATTTGACCTTAGAGAGAACTTGTTTCCAGTCAAGTATGAGGGTAGCAGAGAAAGGACAACGAGGTATCCTCCCTACAAATCTCCCAATCACAACCTCCCAATGATCCGTAATCCAATGACCATAAGCACAAGTCCTCATGTTGACACACATGGATGCTAACATACAAGTCCATGGCTGCGGTTGACGGAAGAAAGTATGCAACATTGTAGCCTTCCTTGCAAGAACATGATATTTTATATTGAGGACATTAAGTCCACCATGCATCCTTGGGGAGCACACCATTTCCATCTTCATCAGTTTCAATGCTTTCACAGTAGTTTTTGTCTTCCATAATATCTCCATAGCTTGAGACATAAAAGCTGAAATATCCTTGGAGGACCAATGCAGCAAGGGCAAATAGAACTGGACATAGGACATCACAATGGATTGTACTATTCTGAGCCTGACATGAAGAGGCCAAGTAGAAATCTTCCAGTATTCCAGTTTATGTTGAAGTCTTTGGAAAATCCATTTTAACTGCTGCTTTCTGGTGATATGCCATCCTATGGGATATCCCAAATGCCTGACAATATCTCTGGAATGCACCACCTGACCCGGCCAAAGAATAGAATGCCAGTCACATTGTTTCAGGGGGAGTAATTTAGATTTGTCAAAATTGACATGCAATCCCGCTGCCAACCCATATAAAGAAAGAGTGGCCATAAGCATGCGAAGTTCCTGAGGAGAATTCTGTGGCATGAAGAAGGAATCATCAGCATATGCTTGTGCCAAAAAAGATGTAGCCCCTGGGATTTTGAGACCAGTCATCTGTCCTGTGTTTGTAAGATGATCAAGATACATCAAAAGAGGATGGGTCGCAATGGCATAGAAGAGAGCACTGAGAGGGCAGCCCTGTCTAACTGATCGACCCAATATCCATGACCGAGACAGATGGCGCCCAAGAATGCACTGAGCAGTAGAGCCAGAATAAAGCCAGTAAACAGCATTTGCCATCTTGGGACCAAAGCCCAACTTTGTCATGATCTGAGAGATGAAATCCCATTGAACATTGTCAAATGCCTTAGCAATATCCACCTGCAATATAAGCACATCTTGATGCGAATACTTAGCATATTCAATTGCAGTCAAGGCATTGGATATATTGTCATGGATTTGTCTTCGCGGCACAAAACCATACTGATGAGGATGAAGTCCTGCATGCAGTATCCTGTGAAGCCTATGTACAATCATTTTGGCAATAAGTTTGTAAAGTACAGGCATCAAAGTAATAGGCCTCCAATCTAATATATGATTACACAGATGTTTTCTGGGGACAAGCTTGACTATACCATGCTTCCAAGAGTGCGGCAACTGATTTTCTTGCCAGGCCACATTGATCATTCGCAAAAGGACCTCTTTCAAATCATCCCAAAAAGAAATATAAAATTCCACTGTAAGGCCATCCTTGCCAGGGGACTTGTATTTGCTGAGGTGGAACAACGCATTATCAAGTTCTGTGTCAGTAAAAGGCCTCTCCAAGGTAAGATCATCATCCATTTCAACTATTGCAGAAACATATTGAAGAAATTCAGTCCTGGCATCAGTCACTTGATTTGATGGGGAACGAGGAGCAGAAAACAATTTCCGGAAATAATTGTGGCATTCGTCTTGGAGATCAGAGAAAGAGTGAGTCCAAGAGCCATCTAGTTTCCTAACCCTTAGACATGAATTTTTATTTCGAGTAGCATGCAAGCCCTGGAAAAAGGATTTTGAAGAGCAGCCCTTATCCATGAGGGGCTTCATTCTTGCCCTAATCTGCCATTTGTGCAACTTCCTCTGATCATTAACAGTAAGTTTAAATTGTGCATGTGAAAGGGAATCCTTTTCTGAATCAGAGAGTGGCCTCGACTGAGAAAATTCAGTCAAATGTTGTGCTGTCCTTTTTGCCCATTTAACCTCATTCCTCCATTTTGTCATATGCCATTTGCCATACTCCCTAATGACATTCTGAATACGAGAGACGAAGCTGTCCCAAGCATAATTCATGTCCTCCTGGGCATGAACTGGCAAAGGATGAATGGCAAATCTGATCATTTGCTGAAAGTTGTGATGTTGGAAATAAGCCCGATTAACATGCAATAATCTACTGGAGAGAAATGGCAAATCATCCAGAGGCATGCCAAGCTGCAAATTCATCCACAATGGAGCATGATCTGACAAGCCCAAGGAGAAATCTATAAGGAGATGAGGGCTAAAATCTGCAAATTGTTGTGGATAAAACAAATACCATCTGTCAAGCCTTGCCCAATACGTAGTAAGTGCATTATGATGAAAAGTATATCCAGGGACTGACCCTTGGAGAAGTATCCATAAATCTTCAGCCTGCACAGAAAGAAGCATGTCATCCCATTTGTGCCTTTCCAATGATAGCATATGAGATCGTGAAGTGGTATTATCTCTAGGCAGAGGGGAATTATTAGAATCCCCACAGATGAATGCATTGGATCTCCATGGATATCTGCATAAAGAATTCCACAAAGAAGCCCTCATGGCAGAGGTCTGGGAGGCATAGACTGATGCAAACTCAAAAATATCACCATTAACATTGCATTGTATTACTATCCATCTGCCACTATTGTCATTGAAGGCAAACTGAGGCTGCAACTCATGTCTAACCAGTATGCATACACCTGAATAGGTAGCAGTACCAGCATAATATATATCATAGCCGTGCAAAAAACCATGATGTCCAGCCACGGAGTGTTGATTATGCTCTTGCAAACAAACAATATCTGGCTGCATTTTATGTACATAAATCCATAATAGCCTCCACTTTGTGACATTGCAGAGGCTCTGTACATTGTATGTAAAGCACTTAAGTGTTTGAAGCATGAAAAGGTATGTACAACAGAGTGTGAGGATAAGAACCAGACATCAGAGAGGCTAGGCCTCTGCCTGCATAGGTTGCATGCCTTCATTGCCCATGAAAGACATAGCATTTTCCTCTTCTTCTGGATCACATATGGGATGCCCTTCTTCAGTACGCCCACCCAATTTTGAAGGATAGGAGCAGAGGCTGAAGTAGAAGTTTGTCCTGGTGAAGGAGAAGAAGCATCCCATTGACGAGATTGAAGGGGGCGTTGCTTCAATACAACCACCTTCTTGGGTTGTTTAAAACCGTCTTGATCAATCCCCACAGTTTCCTTCATCTTCTCTTTCCCTTTATCTTTTCCTTTTCCTGCAAGTGCGGGCACCTGATTGACTAATTTTGCATTCTTTGCTCCATTTGTATTTGCTGTCTTGACTTGCAAATTCTCATTCTTTTCCCGTGTTTGGGGTGGCAAGGCATTTGGGGGGGCTGATGTAGAACCATTGGGCATTCAGAGGCTAGATGCCCAAACTTGTGACAGGCAAAACAAGCACCTGCAAACACACCCCACTTCAATTCAAAATACTTTTTGCCCAATTGCACTCCCTCAACTTCCACCGCAATAGGAGGAGGGGTAGGTATGTCAGTGTCCCCGAGAATGCAGAACCTGTTACGGTTTCCCATGGGGCGTGGTGGACAAATGACCTGTCCCAAGGAAGCAGCCAGGCCAGGCAACTCTTCACGCATATAGTCCGGGAAGTTTGCAACCTCAACCCATACAGGGCAGTGATGCCGTATAAGACTTTGATAGTCCTTGTTTGGGGACCAGGGCATAGCATACCATTTGCCTCCCATAAAACAGGGGAGAGAACTCAAGAAGCCTCTGCTTGCATGAAGCATCTGATAAATGCACCTCATAAAAGCCTCTGGAAGCAAAATACACTCCCTCTACAAAGCATCCTCCAAGGATGGACTTAATCCACTGCGCGACATCGCTGGCCGCAGGGATTCTTCCTGGAAAGAATATTATAACCGCAGTTTGAGACAACTTTCTGAGTGGGTTTACCAGGGACGGCAACTTCAATTTGTAGGTGACCTCTTGAATCGGTTTGCCCCATTCCTGTCGTGACTGCTGAAAGTCATCCTTAAGGGTATCAAACACATACTGAGCTTCCAACGTAAATGCATCATCTTGTAAAGCCGGCTCTGATAGGCGGCGCTTAGCATCTGCAGATCTTTCTTTTCGGGCATATGTACAAACATTTAAAGCTGAAGCCATTGATAGAACCACGGAAAGGGAAAGGCTTTGAAAAGGAACAGGCCGATATTGACAGGAGGAGGCTGTGAGGTTACGAAGGCAAGAAGGAAAGTGGAATAGAACAGTAAGCCAAAAAAGGTGTAGGAAGGCGGCAGAAAAAACTGCAAAAGGACACTATAGAGTTGTGGGAAAAGTAGGGCAGGGAAAGGCTGAATCGTGCAACAGGGGGCACGAGGCAGGACAGTCCCGACGATAAAAACTCTCACACTTTTTTTTTTTGTAAAGCTTCATGTCATTAATTACAGGTGGGAAACCTCAAAACGAGGAAAACCCACTAAAAAGACCATTTACAAGGGAGACTAGTAGAGTGTTCACTATGTTCAGTGTGAACATAGTTAAACATCTAAAAAACAATCTGTAAAAAGAGCATATAGAGATGAGTCAATCTCATGAAGAGAGAGACAGTCATATAAAGATTGCTGAAGAGAGGAACGGAAGAATGAGTAAGCATCCAAATGAGGCCCAGCAAAAACTATCCTGTTGCGAGACTGCCAGGTAGTCCATAAAGCCCAATAACGAACCCAATCAAAGAAGACTTTATAGGATCTAAGGGGTGATGGGAGAAGACCGAAGATCCAAAAGTATTTCCCAAAGGGTGCCTGTCGGAAGCGGGCTCTCAAACGTGCAGCAATCTGATCCAAAAAGTCCTGGTGAGAGGACAACTCCACAAAAGATGAAAGACTGTCTCTTGAGAAGCACCACAACTATGACAAGTTGAAGGTGCCAAAAGTCGCCTAGCCAAGAAAAGCCCGACTGGCAAGACTCCAATCAAGCATCTCCATAAAAAAAGTCTACTTTTCAAAGGCAGACTGCATTTCCAAAGAGAATGAAGCCGCTGTTTCCACCAAGTCTGACTTTTATGAAGATGCCAGATCTGATTCGCATGTTCTTGAACCCAAGAGGCAGGCAACAAGAGATGATATATCGAACGAACCGAAAGTTTAGCCATTGATAAAGGGCCTCGTGCAGGTTGTTCTCTTCTAAGGCTCCAATCAACCAAACGATCAGAACGATCCAAATCAGCAATTGGTTCAAAAGGAGCAAGAAGCTCTCGAATAAGGGTCAGATTGTTCTATAATGCATTCCCAGACCAAATTTTCTGGCGGCAACCACAAAAGAAAGCACATGGCCACCAGCATCCAAAACATCATCAATAAGATAAACTCCTTTCTTTGAAAGGAAATATGCCTTCCTAGGCTCACGTAGAGCCAAGGGTACATCAAAAGCCTTTGACCAATGAATACTCTCAAGGCGAAGCGAAGAAGATTGCCCATTAAGCCTGGGATTCCAAAAAAGATATTGCGTAACCTGTTTCCAGGCAGAAACCAACTTAGATGAAAGAGGGCAACCGACAATTTTTCCATCGAAATGGCTGAAAATTGCATCCCAATACGTAACAGTCCACTTTCCAAAAGCAGATGAAGACATTGACATACACATATGACCCAACATAATAGCCCATGGCTGGCGCTGTTGTACAAATTCCAATAGCAAAGTGGATTTACGAGCAAGCACATGAAAATGAATATTCAATATGTTCAAGCCACCATGTATCTTTGGAGAACACATTTTTGGCATTGACAAAAGACGAAGACCCTTTTTACGATGTTGAGTTTTCCACACAATTGCCATTGCCAGAGACATAAACCGATCTATATCAGCTTTCCTCCACATAATCAATGGAAGAAAGAACTGTATGTAAGCCATTACAATAGCCTGCACTATCCTGAGACGTACATGAAGAGGCCAAGTGGAAAGCTGCCAATAATCAATTTTGCGATTCAATTTTAGCATAACCCATTGAATCATTTGTGAAGATGACATCTGCCAACCCAAAGGGTAACCCAAATGACGAACGATATGTCCACCAGGAGGTATTCCACCGGGCCACAATACATGATGCCATTGCTGTACATCAAGCGCAAGCAAGGTAGACTTACGGAAGTTTACTTTCAAACCAGCAGCCAGACCAAAAAGTTCCAAAGCCTCCATTAATCTGTGAAGATCTTGTTGTGTATTCTTGGGCATAAAAAAAGAATCATCAGCATAAGCGTGAGCCAGGAAATTATGCCCAGCAGGAAGCTGTAAGCCATGCAATTCATCAATAGCTTGCAAAAAATCCAAGTAGCAAAGAAAAGGATGTGTGGCAATAGCAAACAACAGGGAACTAAGCGGACAACCCTGGCGAACTGAACGTCCCAATTTCCAAGAATTTGATAGAGAAGAGCTCAAAATCAAAGAAGCATCACTGTCATTATAGAGCCAATACACAATATTTTGCCACTTTGCACCAAAACCAAGATAACTCATAGTCATAGCTATATAATCCCAATGCACAGAATCAAAAGCGTTCTCAATATCAACCTGCAAAATGAGTACATCCTGCTTGGTGTATTTGGCATATTCAATGGCAATATAAGCATTAGCCAAATTATCATTGATTTGCCTGCGAGGCACAAAACCATATTGCGCAGGATGCAAACCATCATGTAAAAATCCTTTAATACGATTTGCCAACATCTTAGTCAGAAGCTTATAGATGACGGGCATAAGAGGATAAAAGCTCACACACACCGACCCTCACACACACACACACACACACACACACACACACACACACACACTTGGAAGGCGCGCGCGCGCACGCGCGCACACACACACACACACACATAGGGAGGTAGGCATGCACACATCTGATGCTGTCTGCTTTTTGTCAGATACATGAATCTCTTGATTGTGCTGTTGCTCCTGAAGACATTGCTTTAAGTTGTACTAGTGGGCAGTTTACAGAAGTTCGCCATGCACTTGCAGGAGCAAGGCACATGGTATGTGTAGATGAAAGCAATATGATTCTTCCATGTTTGTCACTATGTTCAAGTATTTACATGTAAAATATGGTCCTTGAATCGTGGTGTGCTGTGCTTTTGCAGGTTGCTCATGAATTGAGCTGTGAACCTACTATCAGGAAGTATGTCCGGGGTGTCTTTTCAGAACATGCTGTTGTGAATACCAAACCAACAGAAAAAGGCAATGTTACAATTGATGCTTTCCATGAATTTGCGTGTGTGAAATGTGTGCAAGCAAAACCTGTGCAGAATTTTGATGATGGGGAGTGGTTACTCATACAAAGGGCAGAAGAGGAGGAGCTTTTAGAGGTAACTATAGAGTTAACCCAGGAGATTCTCGATGGAGTAGTTATGCAGGGACTCCAAGCAAATTATCTTAGCAGTGGGTTAAGTTCAATGGCAGAGCTCTGGAATGAGCACCGTAAACAGGCATTGCAGGAGGCTCTAATAAAGATGATTTTACCTCTATTGGTTAAAGAAACCCGAATGTCACTCAGGGCAAAAGCGAAAGCTTGGGTCCAATCTGAATGCAGTAATAACTTGTGGAAGAGAGTATCTGTGGCTCCCTACCCCCCTGCAAATGCTAGTTCAAGTGGTAAGGCTTCTATTGATGCAGCAGCTGCAAGGGTGCTGGCATGCTGCTGGGGCCCTCGAAACCCTCCAACAACATTTGTGATGCTAGATCCCTTTGGGGAGATAACTGACACTCTGCAGACGGGATATTTGAACCTCTATTCAGGAAGCTCTGAGCAGCAGCTTCAAAGAAAAAGTGATGACCAACAGAGGCTTCAAAAATTCATTCTAGAACACCAGCCTCATGTAGTTATCGTGGGGGCAACAACAAACCATGCATGCCGGTACCTTAAGGATACGATTGCTGAGGTTTTCACTGCTACCTTGCTGCAAAGATTGCTACTTCACTTGACATGTTCTGGCATGAGTGGAGATTTAATGAATTTCCTTTCTGAGCTTGATGTCTTGGATTGCAGACTGTGGCCAGGGCTGCTGAAGAGAATTCTGAATTGAGTGCTGTAGCTGTGATATATGGGGAGGAATCCATGCCTTTGCTGTATGAGAAATCACAGGTTTCCATGGCACAGTTACCAAAGCAGCCAAGTATGACAACTGACTTAGCTAAAGTGTAACTCTCTGATATTGGGTTTTGATTCATGTTTGTCTGATATTGGGTTTTGATTAATGTTTGATTGATTTTTTTTTTTTGATTTGCAGGCATCATCAGGCGTGCTGTTGCCTTAGGCCGCAACCTTCAGAATCCCCTTGTCCTGATAGCTTCACTATGCACCCCTAGTAAGGACATTGTTGCTCTAAACTTGCACTCAATGCAGCGGTTTCTGACTGCAGATGAGGTGTATAGTGCAATAGAGCAGGTAATGATCACTGTAACCAATCAGGTTGGGGTAGATGTGAACCTGGCAGCTGCACATGAATGGTTCTTCTCCCCTCTACAGTTTATTTCTGGTCTTGGTCCCCAGAAAGCATCTATGCTACAGCAGTTTATTCAAGGATTAAGATCATTGCCCAGCAGAGAAGGTTTGTTAAGACACCCATTCTCATTGAAGGAGGTTATCTTTACAAACTGCTGCGGGTTTTTACGAATACATCGGGTCGCAAATGCTATCTCGGGACCGAGGAAAATCAATCCTCTGGATGACACAAGAATCCATCCTGAGTCTTATGAGCTTGCACGAAATCTGGCAACTTATGCTCTCTCTATACATCAAGCTTCCATGGAGGGTGAAGCAGATGTGGACCTGATAGAAAGGGCCATTGAGCATATCAGACAGAATCCTGATACACTCACAGAATCAATTGTAATGGACTTCTTCAATACCATACGGGAAACGAGGCAAGTAAAGATAGACACACTGATGGACATCCAAGCAGAATTGCTTTGTGGTTTCAGAGATTATCGTGCTTCATATGCACAGCCGACACAAGATGAAGAGTTTACTTGGCTTACTGGAGAGGATGATACAAGCCTTGCCAGTGGGAAGGCGGTAAATGCTACTGTGCACAGGGTTTTCCGTCATCGGATTTTATGTGTCTTAGAGTCTGGAATTCGGGGGGTTTTAGAAAAGGAAGACTTCACACCTGAAGCTGGTGTTGACCTCACAAAAGTGGTCTCAGAAGGGAACAGTTTGACCTGCCGTATTGCTGGTGTACTGAAAGATCAATTTTTAGTGCAGTTGACATGCATGGAAAATAACATTGAACCTAAAGGTAGTCAGGATGCTGATGGATCTTCTGTTCAAAATGTGTTCTCTTCAGATGGGACAGTACAAACATCGGGAGAGAAAAATGTGAGAGAGAATCACTTCAGACCCCGCAGAATTCTTCATTCTTTATTCCAAAATATATCAACAGCAGATGCAGTAAAGGTAACATGTCGACGTATTGCACCATGTTCTGGATCATTTCACCTTAAAGAACAATCATCATCATAACTAACTAAAGGGTGCTTGTGCGAGCGCACGCATGCACGCGCACACATGTATATTTATGTTTGTGTGTGTGATGTACCTAATGTATGGCTTGTGTAATGAATGGCATGTGTAATGTAACTAATGTATGGTATGTGTAATGTATGCATGTGCTCCTGTGCCACTATACATACATACATAATGCACATGACATACACTACATAAACGTGCACACATATATGTGGTGTGTGTACATATGGACACATATATGTGTGTGTGTACATATGTACACACACACACTCTCGATTAACAATGACTTCTGTACAATATAGGAGATGGACTGAAGATAAGTCCATCTTCAAAGAACTTTAGAAGCAGTGGAAAAACACCTCGAACCGGCTAAAAGCAATGTCCTCCAACTGTAAGAAGTCATGGAGGGATTGTCGCAAATTCATCTTAAAGTAAGCATATGTCTTTAGAGGTGTCTGCCCAAACATAGCATTGTTTCTCATCTTCCATATTGTCCATAGAGCCCAATATCTAGTCCATAGAAAGAAAACATCGAAATCAGAAGAGTTGGGCACACTAGTCCCAAATTTCAAAAATTGCTTTTCATAGCATCCGCCTAGAAAGCGTCCTCGGCCAATCATCCCTTGTTTCCAAACAATGCCATAACAGATGTGGTACAGTTTCAGAACGAGATCCACATCTGCAGCAGTTGGCTTAAACTATCCCTCTTTTAGCTAGCATCTCCACAACAAGGAGGACACCCGCCAAAGAAACAATCTTTGCTTTAAAGGCAGCTTACTTTTCCATAGAGCCCGGAGGTGTTTTTTCCACCATGTTTCACCATTTTGCATATCCCATAGAGTATTGCCATGTGAGTGAATCCAAGGTGGTGGAAGCAAATGGTTATACATGCTAGTTTGCTAGTCCTCGATAGCACCAGTGAGAGCGAGGAGCATCCTAGCACGGGAAGCACTATCCTTGACCTAGAGGCAGGGTTGGCAGCCCAGTGCATGGATAGACCACCGACCGTTGACCCGGAATCCCCTACGCACTCTCAGAGAAGTCTTGTTGCAAGGCTCATACACTTTATCCTGAGAAACGCACAACTAGACGGTCCACATCCGAGAGATAGTGGCATGGAACGCCAGCCTGAAAGAGAGTCCACACCACCCCTAGACCATAGACCAGAGATAGGACACAGTGAAAGTAACCCAATCCAGTCTAATCCAACAGTTTGGGAACCGTGCCTACCACTAGAATGGCAGATTCATACCAAGACCACCGGTCTATGCCCAACCTAGAATAGGAACCCCTCACCAGGAACCGAAAACCTTCTATCAAAGGGAGAGGGGTCGCTTGGAACAATTCTATTAACATGCAACACCTAGGTACCAACAATACCCGCCTCATGGAATGTATCCCGGATATCATATGGGGCTATATGAAGCACAAACTGGTCCTTCTTTGAGACAAGAACCCCCAATGGCATACTGTCTCCTCGGCCCAGCTCCCCCGCCTATTTTACTTCAACCTGCACCAGCCCCTGCTATGGCACGATTAGCTCCGAAAATGTTGAGGGTAGCCATGGAAATAGGGAGGGCAGTAGCTGTAGGAATAACACCACCACTATTGGCTCAGCTACCACAAGGCCTAGATAGGAAAGGAATAAACTAGCCCACATCACTAAATTGATCACCAAGTTTGATGGAACTCGAGATCCCATACCACACTTGGAGATGTTTGATCAGATTTGCGAGGCATTTGGCCATGTGGATGACCAGGTTAAGGTGAGTGCCTTCGGCCTCACCCTAGTGTTGGAGAATGCACAGGCAGAAGCATAAACAAAACAAGAGAGAGAGAGAGAGAGAGACAGAGAGAGAGAGAGAAGGAGATGGAGAGAGTGGACAAGATCACCTTTTATAATAGCAAGCAGCTTTACAATGGCAATAGCCAGCAGAAGTGTTGAACAATGTGCAAGAAATTGGATGTTGAAGTGAGCAATGAGGAGCTGTCTTATATAGTAGAGAAGTGAACCTAGCCGACTGCATCTAGGAACAAGCCGATAGCTCACGACTTGCTACACAAGGGAAAATAAAATAACCAATAAATAGGGTAACCTAATAACATAGAGATGCACAAATTCTAACACCCTCTCTGTAGCTCATAGTGTGCAAGAGTCTGAAGAAGATAAGTTGATGAAGATGCGACCATGGACCCTCTAGCATCGCGAATACTGGAATCACCTTGGAGAGAGCACCCGCCAACCTGTTTCGTCGAAACGAAATGCCACCACGAACAGCAAGGAACTTTGCTTGGCTAAGACTTCCCACACAAGTGTGCAGTGAACTCCAAGAATAGATGATGAGCTGTTGGGAACACCGCGCTCATAATCCCCAACAGGGGACGGAAAACACATCATGTCCCAAAAGCCTCGAACAATGAACTCAGAACAGATCCAGTTCATAATTTTTGCTACACCAAAGATAATGTGATATGCAGCGGAAGTCTTTGTATTGGTTGATCCTGTCACACAAATGCTCACACCGTTTTCTGTATCCTGAGTTTCGTGAGTTTAGCAATCCATTTCATTACTTCAAACTTTAAAGAGATGAGAGAGAGAGAGATGAGAACTGTACACCAGATTGGGTCCCGAATTACCCACTGGAGGGCCCCCTATCCCGATAACGAGATAGTATTTGCTTTATTACTTTAGAGAGAATGACTTTGGACTGTAGATAAGCCAAACGCAAGATCTCGGAGGATCGGAGAGCGGCTGATCTGTACACTGCTGTAGAAACACCTCGATGACTTGATCTCGAGCCTATGCACTCTTCCCAAGGGCATGAGGAAGGGCTGCATACCTGAGGCTGAGAGAAGAAGAAGGTGGACTGTTCTACACACTGTTAGAATGCTGAAAACACATATGAATGCTGTGTTACCTTCACCAGATGACTGCTGCATGTGTGGATGATGCATAGAAGGCTGGACACTGATGCAAACAACAGATTCAGGGCTGGAAACTGCTGTAGACTGCACTTTCAGGGCTGGAATGTGCTGTGGACAGAAACGCTGAGGTGTGGAGAGGGCTGAGGACTGAAACGCATGAGAAACAGGGCTGCTGGGCTGCTGCTGTACGGCTGGAACAGAAACGCAGATGGACTGCTGTACGGCTGTGCAAAACGCAGGCTGCAAACTGCTGAATCTGGCGTTGAACTGAGGATGAATAGTATGCTAAATCTGGGCCTGAACTGAGGCTGAATCAGGGCTGAATCTAACTGGAGGTTGGTCATTTAATAAAGTTAATATTTATAAATGCCCAATAATGCAAATAATGCTAAATAAATACTAATAAATATGGAAAAAATACCAGATAAATCCCAGTAAATTCCCTAAGGCTTTGGGGATGTTCTAAATGATGCACAGGCATATGTATGCATATTATGCAAGATGCAGAGTGCTTTCTGATGCAAACCCTAAGGCTTCTACTGACTCTACATGCATGAATGATTCTCTCCAAGTGGGTTAAGGGACTTGATTGACTGACTGACCCGCTAAGGCTGAGGAATGACCTACGTAGCTCGTGCCTGACTTATCCTGGACTGAGGATGTACAATGGGGTCACGGCGTACGACAATTATCATCCTATTGGGTTCTAAAACTGTACAACTGCTGCACTTCTGATGATGAGCCATCTTGTCACCATGCACTGAGTGCAGAGTGCATGTGACATTCCCTCCTGATTAGCTTGGCGGCAGGTTCATGGCTTCCAAGTAGTCCACCAATAACTGGGGGTACTCTTGGAAGCACTCCTCGTCGAGCCATACGGCTTCGTGGGTGCCTCGATCTCGGAACTTCGTATAGAACTGACGAATCCGTCGACCGGAACCATGCTTCCATCGATGAAGAAGGATCTGCTCAGGCTTAATAACTTCTGCCTCGTCTACCACGTCTGGCTGCTGTTCATCTGAAACATCAAACACTTCTGGACCAACATATGGTTTTAGCCAAGAAACATGGAAAACATCATGCATTGTCCAACTGGCAGGCAACTTTAACTCCATTGAGACATCACTTATCTTCTTAACTATTGGAAAAGGGCCAAAACTACGGAATGAAAGCTTGGGACAACGTTTGCCCACTTGTTTCAATCTCTGCTTCATGATACGTAAATAGACCCAATCCCCTTCTTTGAAGTGGACATCTCGTCTAGACTTATTTGCCTGTCTGCTATATGCTTCCTGAGCTTTGGTCAAGCGGTCCTTGACTGACTCAATGATCTCGGAAAATGCTTCCGTGGTTTTATTAGCCTCTAAAGATGGAGACACCATTCTCGTCAAAAGAGAAGAAAAACGGCGACCAAAGGTTGCTTCATATGGAGTCCGTCCGACATTGGATGAATGAGTGTCGTTCAAGATAGCTTGGACCAACGGAAGATAGTGCTCCCATTTGGACTGCTGGTCATGACAATATGACTTGAGGACATCGAAGGCCAACTGATTATAAATTTCTGTCTGGCCATCTGTCTAGGGATGGAATGCACTAGACAACTGCAACTTAGTTCCAAAGTTTTCAAATAATGCCCTCCAAAAATGCGAGGTAAACTTGGAATCTCTATCTGATGTTATGGTGCTAGGCAAACCACAAATTGGATACCAATGCTTGAGAAACAGACGAGCTACGTCCTCAGCTGTGGCCGTATGCTTGCATGGGATGAGCATGCAGAACTTACTAAAGCGATCCACAATGGTAAAACACTGAGTGTTACGGGATCCAGTGGATGCTGGTAGAGGCCCTACAAAGTCCATAGATATGTCGATAAAAGGTCCGTCGGGGATAGGCAAAGGTTGAAGTAAACCTGTCTTCTTTGTATGGGGAACCTTGACTTTTTGACAAATCTTACAGGCTTGTACATGTGCATAGACATCACGCCTCATCTTCGGCCAATAAGAGGAGCGTTCTAATTTCTCGAGGGTACTGTTGATACCCCTATGTCCTCCAACTAAGGAGTCGTGGGCATCGTGGAGAAGAGCGGAACGCTTTTCCCGAGTAACAGAGAGACGGTTCTTGTAGAACAACCAACCGTTCTGTACTGAATAGTGGCCAGGCTCAGAAGTGAGGGCCAAACTATACTGAGTACCAAACTCAGGGGAGTCGACGAATTGGTCTTTCATACTATCCAAGTCCTTCCCCGTGATTTCGAGAATGGTAGCTTCTTGGACTGCCTGGATGCTGGACTTTCGACTGAGAGCATCTGCTACTGGGTTATGCTTACCAGGGATGTATTCAATCATACCTCCAAACTGTTGGAAGATTTGACTCCACCTGGCCTGTCGATCACTCCACTGGGCACTTGGCATAGTCTGAAGCCACTTAAGTGCTTGGTGGTCTGTTTTCACTATGAAAGCCTGTTCATAAAGAAAAGGCTTCCAATGTTTGAGCGCTGTGAGATCACACCCAAAAGCTCTTTGTCATATACCGAATAATTCTTTTCAGCGACATCCAACTTTCTGCTGTAATATGCCACGGGTCTATTGTCCTGCTGGAGGACTGCACCTATGGCTACATTGCTGGCATCGGTGATGACCTCGAAAGGTTCGTCCCATGATGCTAACTTTAATACAGGTGCTTCTGAGGCAGCTTTTTGGAGTGCACTGAATGCATCAAGTGCCTTACCTGTAATAAACTGAGACTTTCTGCTTGCGAGTCTTCACCCCCTTGAGCAAGTCGGTGCTGCAAGGTTGGAAAACTGATGGACATGGGTACTATAGGCTTGACAAAGACCTACGAATGAACGGATATCTTGGGCGGCCTTAGGAATATCCCAATCTAAGATCTCCAGAACCTTTGATGGGTCCAGTCTAATCCCATCGGAACCGATGATGTAGCCCAAATACTGAACTTCCTTAACACCAAAGATAGACTTTTTGGCGTTTATGTAGAGCTAATTATCTCGCAAAAGTTGCAAGACTTTCTCCACATCTTTCTCATGCTACTCCGCAGTGGCTGAGAAGACTAGTATGTCATCAAGGAATATGAAAACACACTTCCCAATGTGGACTGCGAAAATCCTAGACATCATCTCATTGAACGTTGCTGGTGCATTTGTAAGCCCAAAAAGCATGACTACGAACTCGTAGTGACCACGCTCTGTCCTGAAAGCTGTTTTTGGAATGTCAGCTTCAAAAATGCGGACCTGATGGTAACCACTCTTGAGGTCGATCTTAGTGAAAAACTTAGCACCGTCTAAACGCTCCAAAATGTACTCTATCCTGGGCATAGGAACCTTATTCTTAATAGTGAGTTTGTTTAATGCCCTGTAGTCTACACAAAGGCGTGCAGACTTGTTCTTCTTTTGGACAAATAGGATAGGTGCAGCAAATGGGGAGGAAGAAGGCCGAATGAATCCGGCTCGGAGAAGCTCAGATAACTGCTTTTCCAACTTGCCCTCTAAAGTCTTGGAAAGACGATAGGGAAACCTGCTAGGAGGATCTCATCCAGGGACCAAATCAATGTGATGGTCCTCAAGGCGAGAGGATGGGAGACTGGGCGGGAGATCGTCCCTAAGCATAATGCCCTGGTGTCTGGATAGGAGGTCTGCTAACTGAGGGGCTGAACATGTAAGGGATGCTACTAATGAGGGAGGGGCTGTTTGAGCACGAACATAAAGGAGTGCTCCTTCTGCTCCCTTGCGGATAGCTCGTTTGGCCTGGAGATGTGAAATCAATGGGATGCCAAGAATGCTTCTATCCCCACGAATCATGACAGGCTCAGGAAAACCTTTACAAATAGTAAAAGTGTCTTGCCCCCAATCGGGAATAGGCTCATACTGACGGAACCACTGAATTCCTAAGATCATGTCACACCCTAACAGAGGGGAGACGATGAAATCTCGTTGGAATGAGGCCTTTTGAACTTCAAAGGCAAACTGCTGTGCCTTCTGGGAAATGTGGGTGCGAAGACCAGGTGTAAACCCGTCCACATCCAGATGATATGGGACTAAAGTGCAGTTCAATTTATTAGCGAACTGGGGAGAGATGGCGTCTTCAGAACTGCCCATATCGAAAAGGACTACAAACTGTCGGCCCTGGGCAGAGCCATAAGCTCGGATAAGGCTCTTCTGAGCAGCATCGCTCTCACCCTCCTGCTAAGCATCCTATACCACGGATGGCATAGGATGCATGGAAGGTAAAAGTTGAACTGCATTTGAGGTAGTAGGCGGGGTTGGAGGAGCTGGGGAGGCTGTGGCAACTGTGGCAGAAGGAGCTTTGGCAGCTTGTGCCGCTTGCCATTTGTGGCAATCCTTCTTACCATGCCCTATAATATGACAGAAAAAACATCTATTTTCTGACTGGTACTTCCTTTGCTCCTCTGGAGGAAGATAACCTCCAGTAATGCCTGCTTTAGTCTTTTCATCAGGGGTTTTCTTAGGTTCTTTATCCTTCTTACCCCCTGAACTGGAGCTATTACTGCTGTCCTGCTTAGCATCTTTAGAAGATGCGTTACCTTTCCCTGTCTGTGCAGCTGATTGCTGATTGCTGCTGCTGGGGTTTGGTACTGGACTGAGATGTCTGCTTGGGCTTGCCCCTCGTTGAGCTTCATTTCTTCATTCTGAGCGAGAGTCAGAGCCCGGTCATATGTACTTGGTTCAAAGTTACGACCTGTGAACCGAATGTTGGAGTCCAATCCACGAATGAATTGCTCCATCTTGGCTTGCTCAGATAACCTAACTGCTGTGCTAAAGTGATAACCTTACCGGAAAACTGAAGCACTGGGGATCCGTTCTGTCTGAGTCCATAGAACTCGTCTTTCAGACCGGTCATGTATTGGGGCGGGAGAAATCTGGTCTTCGGGTCATGGACAAAGATGTCCCAGTCAAAGGCTGTGACACATGTGGCCTGGTCAGTATGAATACTAGACCAATGCTGCCACCAAGTGACTGTCTCACCAGTGAGATGGGGAGCCGCTAAGTGGACTTTGTCTTGTGGGTCTGTGATCCTAGCTAATGGAAAATGAGCATTAAACTGATGAACAAATTGATTAACTGAAGAATGATCACACTTACCATCATACTTGCTGAAATTTGGTTGACTGCGAATGATGGTGGTTGCTGCTGCGGGCTGCTGGCTGGTGACACCTATGACTGGGGAGACTGAGGAGAGCTGCTGATACCTCAAGTGTATGGCCTCCTTTTCCCATTGGTGTTCGAGTAACATATGTTCTCGATCAAGCTCACGTTGGTGTTCCCGAGCAGCGAGTTCAGCCTGACGCCGGTCTTCGTCGATCCTGCGTTGGGCTTCCTCATAGTCCCGTCTTTCTTCTTTTTCTCTTCTCCTTCGGGCCTCGTCCTCTCTCCTTTGTTGTTCCATTTGAAAGAAGAGAGAGATGTAGTCGGGTGCTGCTGGAGGTGTAGAAGGACGTGCTGCTGCTCCCTCCAAGAGTTGGAGACGCTCCATGAGTAGCTGGTTCTGAGCGCTAAGAAGAGCTATGGTGTCTGCTGTAGGCGGAAGAACAAGGTCTCCTTTGGGGGAGACGTCTTCCGGCTGATGAGTACTCTCTCCTGTAGACATGATGCTGAAGTCGGTGGTCGTGCCGGAACGCAATCTAACCATCCAAGGATGCCCCCGTGCTAGGATACGGTGTGTGTGGACTATCTGAATCTGATACCAATGTGATATGGAGTGGAAGTCTTTGTATTGGTTGATCCTGTCACACAAATGCTCACACCGTCTTCTGTATCCTGAGTTTCGTGAGTTTAGCAATCCATTTCATTACTTCAAACTTTAAAGAGATGAGAGAGAGAGAGATGAGAACTGTACACCAGATTGGGTCCCGAATTACCCACTGAAGGGCCCCCTATCCCGATAACGAGATAGTATTTGCTTTATTACTTTAGAGAGAATGACTTTGGACTGTAGATAAGCCAAACGCAAGATCTCGGAGGATCGGAGAGCGGCTGATCTGTACACTGCTGTAGAAACACCTCGATGACTTGATCTCGAGCCTATGCACTCTTCTCAAGGGCATGAGGAAGGGCTGCACACTTGAGGCTGAGAGAAGAAGAAGGTGGACTGTTCTACACACTGTTAGAATGCTGAAAACACATATGAATGCTGTGTTACCTTCACCAGATGACTGCTGCATGTGTGGATGATGCATAGAAGGCTGGACACTGATGCAAACAACAGATTCAGGGCTGGAAACTGCTGTAGACTGCACTTTCAGGGCTGGAATCTGCTGTGGACAGAAACGCTGAGGTGTAGAGAGGGCTGAGGACTGAAACGCATGAGAAACAGGGCTGCTGGGCTGCTGCTGTACGGCTGGAACAGAAACGCAGATGGACTGCTGTACGGCTGTGCAAAACGCAGGCTGCAAACTGCTGAATCTGGCGTTGAACTGAGGATGAATAGTATGCTAAATCTGGGCCTGAACTGAGGCTGAATCAGGGCTGAATGCAGGCGCCTAGGGCTAGGATGAAGCTATGGTTCTCAAGGGACTGGAGAAGAAAGCTTATGAGCTCTAGGGCTGGATTAGTCTTGGGCTGAAAGCAAGGGTGAGGAGAGCTCTTAGCACAATGAAGACTGAATGAGGAAAAGAGGCTCTAGGCAAGCCTATTTATACTAACTGGAGGTTGGTCATTTAATAAAGTTAATATTTATAAATGCCCAATAATGCAAATAATGCTAAATAAATACTAATAAATATGGAAAAAATACCAGATAAATCCCAGTAAATTCCCTAAGGCTTTGGGGATGTTCTAAATGATGCACAGGCATATGTATGCATATTATGCAAGATGCAGAGTGCTTTCTGATGCAAACCCTAAGGCTTCTACTGACTCTACATGCATGAATGATTCTCTCCAAGTGGGTTAAGGGACTTGATTGACTGACTGACCCGCTAAGGCTGAGGAATGACCTACGTAGCTCGTGCCTGACTTATCCTGGACTGAGGATGTACAATGGGATCACGGCGTACGACAATTATCATCCTATTGGGTTCTAAAACTGTACAACTGCTGCACTTCTGATGATGAGCCATCTTGTCACCATGCACTGAGTGCAGAGTCCATGTGACAGATAACCATAGTGGAGTTGCAATCAACTCCCTCTCCTGTCCACAAGCCTCCTCTGGCTGGAAGCACATGGGGAGAATTGCATGTATACTAGAGAAGTATACCATCTTGGTCCTCTCGTGCTGGAAGCACCCACGCACCTTTGATGTGTTACTAGAGGAATCTGTATCACTGTTGTTTGTCGTGTCTTTCCCTTTTTTTTGAGATGAAGACTTGCCCTTGGTCTTGTCCTATTGCCTGGACAAACAATCCTTGGACAGATGTCCTCTCTTCTCACAAGAGGAGTGACTCCGACCTTTCTTCTAAACCGTGGAAAGTGCATGGTCAGAACTATTGACAGACACCTTCATCTTACCCTGTGAGACGAGGACGGACTCTTCCTTAAGAGTAGGGAGCTAAGATCATTAAAATCCAAGTGAGTGGTTGTGACCGGGCACGTCAAAGCTCAAGAAACTACATCATACTCCGGGGGAAGCTTCGTGAGGATAAGTATAGCCAGCTGAGCAGAGGACAAAGCAGCACCCATCGCCAGTAACTGGTCATGGAGAACCTTGGCTTTCATGAGGAACAAGTGCTTAGAACTGCTTGAAGGAAATGACAAGCCGTAGAGTTGCCCTTGCAAAGTAACTGCCCTCATCGTTGAATCTCGAGCAAAGAGATCCTCCAATTTAGACCATATTGGTGAGAGTTTGCACGGCCAGTGAGACCTCTTGTGTGATGGTCCGCACAAGCACTGAATGCACCTTCGAATCGCGATTCTCCCAGTCTTGTAATTCTGCAAGGAATTCATCCTCTTGATCCTGAGTCCACCGCCTAGAGTTTTGAGGACGCTCGGGCTTCTTCTCACTCCCTTGAACAATCTCCCACAAACCCTTGTGGATGAACCAGATCCGCATTTGCAGCTTCAAATGGGCATAGTTGGGTCTATTTAACTTGTCATCCTTGTTCGTATAGGGGGAGCCATATCCACAGCAACAAAGACCACAAATCTCAACACTCCAAAACTCCTCTCAAGTGCTTTCCAACGAAGCAAGACACCAAGACCAATCAACCCCCTCTCAAATCTGAGAGAGAGAGAGAGGCTAGACAGCAGCAAAACAGTCCTAGAACCACCGGGAACCTCCTACCGGAAGGGCAGGGACTCATGGAGGAAGAAGAAGATGTAGTGCCACTTGTTTGGAAACACCACATGCAACAAACTCACCACCAATAGATGCCTGAGCAGAAAACGCAGCCACAGCTCCACAACCTGCTTGTGTAGAACAAAATTTAGCCTGTAGGGGCTGGTCGACAGCAAGAGGGTAGCTGTAGAAAACGCAGCAGGGTATACAGAAAACACAGCAACTTTTATCACTGATATGTAGGCAGGAGAAGCTATGGAAGGAAAAACGCAAGGCAAAGAAGGAGATGGCGAGCAGATTGCAGAAGTGTTGAGTAGCCTGAATCTAAGTGAATGATGCCATGCTGGAGAATGCACAGGAAGAGGTCATAATGGCCTATGAGACCAAAACTGAGAGTACATCTGAAGTTGGTGTCTCATCAAAGAGAACAACTAAATGAGACTAAAAAGTACAATAAACTGATTGTCTTACAGTTATAAGAACAGAATTGTAAGACTCCGAGATGATACTGAGTAGAAAATATTGGAAAATGTATATCAGGTAGATTCATGTATGCTGATCAATTGAAGTGTTGCCCTCTCCTTAGATCAAATATCTCCACCATGGGGCTGTCTAGAATATAGAGGTCGTAGAAGCGAGGTAGGCACCTCCGATGCCGAGCAATAATGGCTTTGATCTGGCGATGGTGAGGATGCCGTGGTCGGGATCTTAGTGGGCATGGCTGACAAGCACAACATAAGATGACTGCTCTATCAGTGGGGACTCCTTGGGAGCATGGTCGGTGCCCTGATGGCCCAATGGAGGAGGTATCAAGAGGTGTGTGGGTTGGGTTGCTGGTGTTGGTGCCGAAGAAATCTGTTAGGGTCCTCTGTCTAGGAACATCATGGCTTGGTCTCCTCTTTGCCAAGACGGTCTCTGTGTGTCTCCTTAGCTCAAGTAGAAACAATCCCAGGCATCTCTGATCCTCAAACTCCATGACCTTGCGTAACGTCCCAAAACCCTCTCGGAAGAGGCAGTGATATCTCCCTCGGCTCCCATAATAGATTGTACATCGGCAAATGTAGTGCTCCTCTGTCTCTGCCTCCTAGTAGCATAGCTGACAAATGCGGTCATCCAAGATCTGATGCACATATCGCCCTGTCTCAATCCGCAGCTGGTGTGATGAGGTCCGGATCTATCCAATGGCACAACATATCCCATGTGATAGGTGTACATCCATGTACGCCGGGTGGGTGATAAAATCATCTGGTGAGAGGTGTAGAAAATGGCTCTTGTAATGAGCCATTTTCGTGCCTAAGGGCTCAAGGCGACTAGTCCATGTCCTCTCTGTGTCCACTCTGATGATATCCATCTCGATCACACGGTTTTGCTCTGAGCGGGTGAGATCCAAAAATGGACAATCCAGACTGTACTGAAAGGGTGGTAGTGCCTCTTTCCGCAAACCATGTAGGTCAAACCATGATCTCATTTGAGCGTACCACCAATGAGTATCTCCATCCTCATCCAATTGTATGGATGAGGTCAATGCCAATCGGGAGTACCTCTGCTAAGGGAGCTCCCATAGCCACTACCTTCCTCATAGCCATTGTAAAAAGGTAACTCCCTGGAATAGGGCCTTGGTCACTACTAGTGTGGCACCTAGCTTAGCCCGAACAATCTCATGTGGTACTGATGATTTGCTCCGAACCATGCGGGCAATCATGATAATCAGTGGTCTCTCCATTTGCCTCCATCCCTCATCCGTCCCTCTCTGAGATCTGTGATGTATGCCGGGCCCCCAAATTGGAGCTCCGTACAAGAGGGTCGGTGTGACAAGCGTATCAAATAGCCACAATTTGGTGTGCGGATCCTAAAACTGTATGTGTGCACACTGCCTCTCAAGTGCCCCCACGGTTGCATGCCCTCGAGCTAATCTAGCTGGTGTTGCCTCCTTCAGGGAGAAACGCGGTCCTATGAAAGTAACTCCCAAGTAGACATATGACTTGACGTACTCAACCGGCTCCCCTCGCAAAGTGAACTGAGGCTCAGATCTTGTCACCCATGCTTGTGTAGCGTTAAACACCATAACCTTGGTTTTCCCAAGGTTCAGTGTTAGATCTCTATCCGCACAGAAAGTGTGTAATGCATCGAGGTGTCTCTGTAATCCCTCCGGAGAGTCTGAGATTAGAACAATATCATCAGCATATAACAAGATGGTATCAACACCCCTGCCAGGCATGCCCGTGGGCCTCCCAATCTGTGTAGAATCCAAAAAGGGTGGGCGATAGTAGGGATCCCTGCTTCACCCCTATCGTGCTGGTCACCATATCGGATAGTCCACCTGGAGCTCGGACTTTGCCTGTCATACAAAGTATATATCCCCCACTGCATATCCTCGGGTACCTCAATGTCATGCAATCTGTGCATAAGCCTAGCACGTGATACGGTATCGAAGGCTTTGCGGAACTCCACAAAGCAGCAGTATATCCTTCTCTTCTGTGCCTTGCCCTCTTCAATAAGTGCTCGAAGTGTCAGTATGTGATCTAAGGTAGTAAATCCTCTCCTGGAGCTGGGCTGTCCATGTGCTCGATGACCATGCCTCTCTGCTCAGTGGCTCAGTTCCGACTCCAATATAGAGCCATATAGTTTGGCCAAGTAATGACCAATCATTATCGTCCTGTAGTTGCCTGCTGGTACCATGGGGTCCCCACTCTTAAAGAGTGGTACAATGATATGCTCTGTCCAGCTTGCTGGGAAACCCTCACAAATGGCATGATTAAACACATGTACGATGAGCGGAGCCAAAGTGTCGCGTGCATATGAGAAGTGCTCTCCAACTAGCCCATCATGATCCTGTGCCTTTCCATTCTGAAACCTGTCTATCGCATCTAGCACCATCCGCATAGTAAAAAAGGTGCTGCTAAGCCGGTCCAGCTCCCAGTGGAGGGGGGGTGGGGGGCTGTCCTGGTGCATCATATAGCTCTCTAGCATAAGTATGCCATGCCTCGTGCAGTAATCGGAGTACCAAGCTGTCTCTCCTGAAACATTTTCCATGCCCTCTTGCTGTACTTCCCCCGGAAGAGTTGGTAGATCTCCTCCTCTAGCTTAGCTAGATATGTTCGTTCCTTCCTCCGCACAAGGCGCCGAAAGATCATCGTGGCTTGTCTATGCGTGAGAGTCCCAAGTGCAATCTCACGCTGTAGCCGTGCTCGTGTCTCACGACACTCATCATCATACCAACTGTTCTATGGGGCAATGCTGCGGGGGTGGGTGGAAGGGATCATAGTGTAGGGAAACGCGTATGAGGCGGATGCAGGTAGTACACCTGCCAATCCTCTCGTGATCTCGTCTAGAAGGCTATGCGGGTCTAAAGCGAACAAGCCATCAGATATTGCATCTCAGTAAACCCCAACTGTCTCACGTGTAAAGTGATATCTTGGGTATCTAGGTAGATGAGTGGCTGGCCCATCTCTCGGGGATCTACCTACTAGTGTGAAACTCAGGTGTGCATGATCGGCTGCTATGCCAGTGGGCCGACTGGAAATTGTGAAACCCCGCACATCAGGTATCAATGAAGGAGATCCCATCAAGTAGTCCATTGTGCTCGCTCCCCCTTTAGAGTTCCAGTGTGTGAGAGCATCTGATCCTTGCCATCTCGATAAGCCATTGTATATGACCAACCCATGTGCACTCCCTAGTGTGAGAAAATGCCTGCCATAATCTGTAATCTCCCCCTCATCTTGTGCCGATCTCTGCAACCCTACATCCTCTGCCGTGATCTCCCGGTACATAGCCTCTTGAGTATCATACAACTGTGTCTGCTCTGTGCCTGTACGTGCATTAAAGTCTCCCAATAGTAATATGTCTCCCATGTTGCCAAACCTCATGATATCATTATATAGTGCTGTATAGGGCGACTCTCCTGATGGTGCAAACCTGGAGTGGGCTGGGGGAAAGTAGCATACCGCCACATATAGCTTGCGGAGCCCCTCTTTGCACAGTCGGACCCACATGTACCTCGCATCTGCATCTCTATGAACCACATGTATTTTGTCACGAAGCTCCTCCCTGAAAAGTATTGCCACTCCTCCAGATCCTCTGGTACCTCCCACTGTGCATGGCTGAGGGCGAAAAACTGTTGCACAACGTAAAACAGAAGGATGGGAAATCCATCCGGGACCATCAACCGGGTGCGATACCTCCATTCCCGCTGTAATGACAGAGACAAGTTCTCGGATGAAAGGTTGATTGGGAGGTTCCTTGAGGCCCTTGAAGATGTACCCTTGCACAACTCCTTGTACGCTCTAGTCCATACCTCCTTTGAGCAATACTGCAAGAGCACTATGGACTTTGAGGATAATTTCAAGGGAACTCGTGTCATGTGCACCTTGCAATGGGGTACACAGTGACACACTGGCATGAGCATTAGTCCAGGATTTGTACATAAGTAGAACCTTTTCTAGGATTTTTTGTCGTACGCCGTGACCCCATTGTGAGCCGTCCGTCCAGGCCCCAGGGACAATCAGGCGCAAGCTACGCAGGTCAGTCTTTGAGCTTTAGAGGTCAGTCAGATGTCAATCCTCTTAACCCACTTAGAGAAAAGCATCATTTAGAAGCCTGTAGTTGTTAACCTTAGCATTAGATGCATGTAAAGCATTTTAGGTTCATTCACATAGAAGGGGGCCAGCCGTAAGGCCAGCCCCTACTCGGGCTAAGCCTTGCAAAGGCATCCAAGGGCATTGCTATGCAGTCGGCTAGCAGCTGACAGGAGTTGTTACAGGCCGACTAGTATCCTTTGGGCAGCCGACTGTGCATATGAGCAGTCGTGGGTATTCTATGCAGCTGACAGGGTCTTTTGCATCAGCCGACTGGCATGATGAAGTTGTGGGACATTTTTGCATCAGCCAATGGCCTTTAAGGCAGCCAACTGCTGACCAGATGAGGTATGAAATCAATGCCTCAGCCCACATAAACCCATTCAGGTATTCAGCAGTGAACAACAGCAGTTCAGCATTCCAACTCATCTCTAGGCACAAGGAAGATACTCTTCACTTTCAGCCAGCATATGTGCTACAGCTATCTGGACTTGCATCAGTGGCCAAGGAGAATCTTCAGCAGAGCCATGGGATAACTGGATACTTAGCCGATGTACGGTCTTCCTCGTCCTTGTGTTGGGCTTCATATCATTTGTACTCAGCATTGTAGAACATTGCTCCAAAGAATAATATAAGCGAAAACTCCTGCTTGCAATTGATGCTAAAGATTCTCACCACATAAAGGTATAAAGAAGGCCCTGTTGTGCGTTATCACGATCAACCTTAGTGCATGTAACAACTTGCTCCCGAGAACTGCATGAGGGCACATCCGAGACATCCTTCATGTCAAATCCCCACGGATCTCCTCGTGATCGTTCTTGGAACGAGACTCAAATCCTGCAAACAAACGAACAAACAAACAAGGGGGTGCAGGCTTGACTCACCTCCCAACCATGATAGCCGTGGGCAAGCCCACAGACTTGGCTGTCCCCACCGAGCTAGGAGTTGAGCTAACTAGGTTGACGTACTGACCAATCTCCTCCTCGCGACGTCCCATACCACCACGAAGCTGTCCTTGCGGGCCTCGAGATTGCTACCGGCCTCGGTTGCATAAAGCAGGTGCACGTCTGCACTAGATCCAGGCTCCAAGTCCATAGAGCTCTCACAAACTCGCGAGACTCTCTATATCTCAATAACTAACCTTGGCCACCCTTTTATAGGCTCTTGGCCGGTCATCAGGCATCCACACTTTGGCGCCCGCCCGTCCATACTTGGGTGCCTGCCCGTTAGTCTATCCCTAACTCAGCTCGTCAATCAGCTTGCCTAGCTCCAAGCTTCCCCAAGTCTCGAAACTAGTCTTGCGTGCGTGTAGCACACGATAGATACACACTGTGCACATGACATACTCCCCTTCCTCTAAGAGCTCACTCCTAAGCTCACTAAAAAGCCAGGGTAATCTCTCTGAAGAGTAGTGAATGACTCCCATGTAGCGTCCTCCTCAACACGATCCTTCCACTTGATCTTGTATTCCGTGTATTCCGTGATAAGTGTATTACGCAATCTTATTTCACGAAATCCAAGAATCTTTTCAGGTTCGTGCGGAACAAATGTCATGTCCTCGACATCTATAATTTCTTGAGGAGTAACTAACTGATCTGCTCCACCGAGTACTTCCTTAAGTCTACTGACATGAAATACAGGATGAACTTTCACATGAGAAGGCAAATCCAATTCATATGCAACTGAACCAATCCGTCGTGTAATACGAAATGGTCCACAGTATCTAGGGGATAATTTCAGAGATCGACATGTCCGTAAAGTCTCGAAATCTTTCGGAACTCGCAAATACACCATCGTTCCTTCAGAGAATTCTCTGGGTGAACGATGTCTATTAGAATAAAACCTGTCGCGGTCTTGAGGACTTCTAATAGATTCTTTCGCAACTTGTAACATTTCCTGCATATCTTGCAAAAAATTACGTGCTGCATCATGCTGAAGTCCTGAGAATCCTATTGTAACAGTTGATCTAGGTTGAAACCCATACATAAGCATGAAAGGACTAAAACCTGTACTCGTATGCTTAGTACTGTTATATGCAAATTCTAACATAGGAAGATAATCCTCCCATGAACTCTGTCTTTTGGATACATATGCTCGAAGCATATCCTCCAAAATCTGATTCACTCTTTCAGTCTGGCCATCAGATTGAGGATGATCAGAGGAACTCAAATTCAAAGTTGTTTCCAACTTCTCAAAAACAAGTTTCCAAAAATCACTCATAAACTTAGAGTCCCTATCATTGACTATGTCCTGCGGTAACCCGTACAGTCTAAACAATTGCTCGATAAACTGCCGTGCTAATTACGTAGCTGTAATACTCTTCCGGGTCGGTAAAAATCTAGCCATCGTTGTCAAGCGATCTACCACAACCCAAATAGAATCGTGGCCTTGATGTGTTCTTGGCAATCCGGTAATAAAATCCATGGAAATACTTTCCCATTTATTACCTGGGATTTGCAAAGGATGCAACAACCCAGCCTGTCTAAAGCGTTCAGCTTTATTTGGCTGACAAATTTGACACTTGAGAACATAATCTTCTACATACCCTTTCATCTTTGGCCAATAAAAAGTGTGTTTCACTAACGATAGTGTCTTGTGTACCCCAGGGTGTCCAGCAGAAGGGGCGTCGTGACACTCCTTAAGAATCTTGGACCTAATGTTCGGGATCTGTGGTACACAAATTTTGTCATTACGGAATAGTAAACCATTCCGAATCATCCACTTGTAACCTGAATGGTAGACTGCTCAGTCATTGAGTCTTGGTCAATCAATGAGCTCCCATTTTGGATCTTCTGCCAAAATGGACCAAAATAACTATCAGTCCTGCAAAGCCCTCTCAATGACTGAAATAAGTCAGTAGAAATCTCGGTGAACGACGAAGTATTCACCTCTCTAATTCGACTAAGCACATCTGCAACACTATTCATGGATCCTTTTCGATAACGGATCTCAAAATCAAAATCTTGCATTAACTCAGCCCAACGAGCTTTCCTTCCTCTCAAATCATCCGCATCACACACATACTTGATTGACTAATGAGATCAGTCAATACCACAAACTTGGAGCCATATAAATAATGTCTCCAAACCTTGAGAGCATGAATCACAACATAAAGCTCCTTCTTAAGGGTTGGCCAACAAGATTGAGTGTCGTCTAGCTTTTTACTTTCAAAAGCAACCGGTCTACCATCTTGAAATAAAGCAGCCCCGATAGCATAGTCACTGGCATCAGTTTCAAGAACATAAGGCCGACTAGGATCAGGCAATGCTAAGATAGGTGCTTCCTTGACTTTATCTTTCAAAAGTCTAAAGGCCATATCCAAATCGTTATTCCAAGTGATAGGCTGATTTGACTTACGTCCACGACCTTTCAATAAGTCGGTCATCGGTAGTATGAGCTGAGAGTACTCCCGTATAGATTTTCGAAGAAAAACAACAAAATCGAGAAAAGAACGAAGTTGTTTCACTGTTTGTGGTATAGGCCAGTCCAGAACCTTCTGAACTCGGTCATAGTCAATGCTCAATCCATCTCTAGTGATCTTGTGTCCCAAGTAAATGATTTCTGTCATAAAGAACTCACATTTACTTAATTTAGCATATAGTCGATTCTGTCTTAAAATAGATAAGATAATTGTGAGGTGTCTGACATGATCCTCAAGAGTACGACTATATATCAAAATATCATCCAGGAACACCACCACAAATTTTCCCAAATGTTCACGAAAAAGATCGTTCATCATTTGCTGGAAAGTGGCTGGATCATTGGTTAACCCAAAAGGTAATACGAGAAACTCGTAATGGCCATACCTAGTCCGAAAGGCGGTTCTTTCGACATGCCTTTCATGAGTACGTATCTGGTGGTAGCCAGTACGTAAATCTATCTTCGTGAAATATTTCGCTCATGCTAACCGGGCAATCAGGTCATCTGATCTAGGGAGAGGATAACGGTTCTTAATGGTCAGCTTGTTCAATCTCTTGTAATCTATACACATTCTCCAGGTATTGTCCTTCTTTCTCCTAAGCAACACAGGTGCACTCCAAGGTGATTTACTTGGACGGATCTGGCCCATCCTCAAATAATCTTCAAGTTGTTTAGCCAACTCACCTTCCTCAGCTTGGCTCATCCTGTAAGGTGGAATACTGACAAGATGAGCACCAGGGATCAAGTCAATACGATGATCTACTGCCCGTTCAGGTGGTAAACCCGATGGCAGTTCCTTAGGAAATACGTCTTGAAATGAATCAAGTATCTTTTGTAATTCTTTGCTTTCAAACACACTTAATTCATTTACATCCAAGGAAGGGATGAGAAAGGAAGAAAGTGGAATCAATACACAATGGAAAGCGGTATACAAAGAAGAATCCATTATATTTCCAAAATCAATTGTATTTACAAGAGGTCCCTGAGAGGGATGAATACAATCACCTAAAATACTATATTGGGTGTCCCTATGGTGAAAAGAAAAAATATGACTAGACCAATCTATCTGGACTTGAAGAGTCTTAAACCACTCAATCTCTAATAACAAGTCTACATTTTCTAGATGCATTACATAGCATTCCAGAGTGTCTTTGTAGTCTTGAATCTGGATTGGAAGCATCTCCACCTTTCGATCCCATACTTGCCTTCCCGTAGGTAGGCGTACCAGTGTCGTATCAAGACTCAATTTCTGCACAAGTTTGTAGTTAACAAAGTTGTGTGAGCTGCCAGGGTCTAAAAGAATGTGAATCTTATGGCCATTCACTTCTCCATAAACTCGGAGAAGATCATGCAAGCCAAATACAGTACAAGTAGTCCTCTTGAGGACAACAGGTTGAACAGTTGGCAACCTTGATGCAGCAAATGACTCAACATTGGAGAACGAGCCAAGATCGGGATCGTGTCGGCCAATCCCATCTTTACCCAAAGAGGGAGTTAGTATGGTGCCTGATTTGTTGAGCTAACCATACTAGCACGGAGTGTCCACATTTGAGACCCCGTTCCACTCTCTACTGTGCTTATTGCCAAAGATGAGGCAATCACGAAATCACAAATTGTTACCATCAAAGAGCTGCTCAAGCCCGAGCTCTATCCCAAGCCTTATCAGCAAACCCTACACAACCTATGGCCTTGCCAGCACTAGTACTGCATAATGCACCACAACCAAGCCATGAAGTGGCTCAGAGAGGATTCTTATGGTACCCAAAGTGCCCTTATCAACCCTAGTACTACCACCACATCCACCATTACCTCGAATCACCCCTTCTCGTGAGTTAATCTTGACTGAAATCTTCGAAGAGGGTGATGAGGGGGAAACCGTTGAAGGGACCACCTTTGAGCCCTTCGAATCAAACAGTCCAGCCTCCTAGATCCTAAGTCACTATGTGATGGAGGGAGACCAGCTGTACCCCGTATACCTAGCAATCCCAACTCCGCGGGGACGGGACTTGAATAACATGGCCAAACGACCACCCATGCAATGCTATCACTAGAACCTCACCGAGTAGTTGAGTGTCCAGTCATGGCTAGTTCTTTTGTGAGTATCAGTATCTCCATCTTAACTCCTTTATGCACAAGGTGTGGAGTAGACAATATTTACAAGGACTGTCCACAAAGAACAAGCACAATGGGGAAAACACATGAAGCTAATCCTAGCACTAGCATTAATTTGCTAGCACTAGCATTAAGTTGCTAAGTGTACGCGATGGCTTCATCCATACGGTTCTTTTTAATGCAGTTACCAGAATGTAAAGTAGAAGAAGGGTCGCAGCTCATCAGTTGAGGCTCAACCTTGCAAAATGGAACAAGCAAGCGTGACAAGGTGCTCACGAAAGAAGAAGGCTATGAAAATGGGCAAAGGGGATAGCCGCGTGGTCATAAAGAGTGGATCCGAGAACGGAACAACCACCAACGAGTCAACCTCCTCATCTGAAGAGGAGAAAGTGCTACCTTCAGTCCCTCTTGTTAGAGGACAGATAGACCCTAAACAGTTGCCTTGAAAGTTAGCCGAATATCCTAACTCCAGTGAAGAGATGGAAAGGCTAAAGGCGGCTCAAGAGTTGGTCAGGGATTGTCAAGCTCAATTGGCGGATGAGCCTCAAACAACATACCTTGAAGCATGTCCCTCGATCAACAGAACATGAAGAGGAGGATCTGTGGTGCACCGCTGAAGCCAACCTTTCTGAAACCCGCCCTCCTCATGTCTCCTCTCCGCCCCCTTCCTTTTCCGAGGCAGGTCCGTCCTCGCCCAAACTGAAGCCGACCAACTCAAGGAGCGAGCTCCCCACGCGGAGGATGAAGGCAACTGCATCCGCCTCTCCTTTAGTAAATACCGAGAGGTGGTAGAGGACACCTTGCGCCAGAAGGGCCTTCAGTTGCAAGCCGCTGAGACCCATGCCACTATCCCTTAACCCACACCTTCCGGGCCAGTACTAAGCGTGGTCGAACGTAAAGTTGATGTGTTGATGGACTCCGCCACGGAGCTCCCTTGCTTGTCCACGCCTCACCGAAATTCTTGACCTCCACCACCGCGCCCTTTGCCTTAGCCTCCTTGAACATGACATCTTTATCTCGACGACTCCATCTCCCCTCGCCACCCTTTCTCAAACCCTCTTTCTGCCAATCTCATCAATTGGGCAAACCTTATCAGGTACGGGCACCCCACCACCGACGACACCCTCCACTTCGCAGTTCCCGAAGGACTATGCCCCTACCCTTACGGTTCATCCAAAACCGCCCAAGCCCTTCATTTCCTTTAGCACCAGGGGTGGGAGACAATATACTGGGCCTATAAATTCTTACGTTGATATGAGCTCCCACCTTACACTCCCCAGGGGCTCCTCATCCTGTACCACCACTACCACCTCGAACTCCAAGTCATCCACGCCACATCCAAACCACTGGGATCATGCAGTTTGATGATTCCCACATGGCCTTTGCCCTTGAACCCCCACCCCCCCACCCACTCACCCGCCCAGAAGCCGAAGACGTCCGCGTCTTCTTCTACTCGAAGTGCCCCGACAACAACTCTGACGATGACGACGACAATGACGGAGGAGCCGATCCCGGCAATCCCCCCACTCATCTAGCCGCACCCTCGTACCCTCACCACCAACCCCCACCCCCTCATCCATCCCAACCGAGCACCTGCTCACAACCTCCACCCCCCACCATCACCAAGTACCCAACATTGTATCTCGGTACCCCCCACCACTTACACCACAACTCTTTCCTTATTCCTCTCACTGTCCTCTACATCTGCCTTCATCGACAGATACGATCAGGTCCCCGACCCAGCCATTGTGGCGACAATCCGCGTCTTCAACTTATCATCACA
Organism: Cibotium barometz; assembly: GCF_041138505.1. Lineage (NCBI taxonomy): Eukaryota > Viridiplantae > Streptophyta > Polypodiopsida > Cyatheales > Cibotiaceae > Cibotium > Cibotium barometz. The sequence goes on from NC_141104.1 coordinate 29,613,377, forward strand.
CTCTTGGAGACCTTCTCGGATTGGAATCACTACTACAAGGGCAGCCAAGGCCTTGTCTTCGATCTCAACAAAGGCCTTGAAGCAATTGTTCGGCTATTACGAACGCATCCAATGGATGTCCGCATGGCGCTTGTAGACTTTCGAAGACATGATGGATACTATCTTTTGGACCAATACAAAGTCTTCCATCGTGCCTCCCACATCCTAAGTCGCGGTACGACTTGATCCGAACTTACTCCATCTCCTACCATTGAATCTCCTTGTCAGCTTCGAGGACTTATTTGAATTAGGGAGGGGGGTATGTTAACCACACTTGTTAACATTATTTTTAAGCGTGGTTACACTTCTTGTAACTTGTAACCGTGCTAAACGCCTCATGTAAATGATGAATGGGATGACCGAGCTTACCACATGTGTTGGCCATAAGAATAAGCCTAGGTGTTCATAGAGCTAGGAAATCAGCTTTGGGTCCCCAATTGTTAAATGGATGGCCGGCCGTTGTAAAAAGAGAGCTCATGTATATAAGTGACTTATGAAATATGAAAAGAGACAATTCCATTATCACAATTGAGTTTGTCCTCTCTCTCTCTCTCTCTCTCTTGTGGATATGGTGGTAGGCTTGTATGTGTTGATGCTTGCTTGCTTGATTGTGGTGTTGTGCATGTAGGTGATGGTTCTTGTCTTGCTTCTTCTTCTCCTCCTCCTTGTTGTCTTCTTCTTGATATCACTTTTGCAGACACAAGGCATAGAGTAGAGGTTGAGCTCTCCGTAGCTCCCTTCTTCTTTGCTCACTACCTAGTTTGTGGAAGCTCCATTTGAGTGACACAAGTGGAGGTGGAGTGAGTCCCTAGTGGCCTCACATTAGGGAGTTAACCGTCATTAGGGTTGGCTATTTGCTACTTTTCGAACCGACCCTTGCATGATCCTCCTCCTCTTCTTCTCTCCCTCTCTTGTGCAAGGTAGCATGTTGATTTGGTTAACATAGGCAGTTGGTAAGCAGGTTTGGGTCATCAATGAATGAAGCGTAGCATATATCAGAAGTATATCATGATTATTCATATCCAAAGCTAGTTGACAACAACATTTGCTGGCCAACCAGCACTCCTAGCACATATATAAGCCTAAAGTCATCATTCAGCATTTCACATCAAGTCATTCATCATTTCATAATCCTAGATGTTAGTAGAAGTCAGAGAAGGGGCCAGAGGTCACCCCTAAGGGGCTGACCAAGGGCCTAACCATGTACAAGCATTCCGTCACCTTTTTGTACCATATTAAATACAGAAAACCCGACACCAACTATTCTCTGTCCTCTGTCTTAATCATGTTTAAATCATCTTGTTCGTAATCAGGCTTAGGGTTGTAGATCAGTACAGCAAGGCTTCCGCGCATGTAACATTTGTATCAGAGCATTCAGGTTCAGCCCACTAAGCATAGTCCCGAGGAGGTACACAGATCCAACAGAAGAATGCAATAGGGTAGCAAATGGAGTGGTCTGCACAACAGGCGAAGCTAGAGGAAAGCATTTCTTGAGGGTATGTACTCAGAAACAATACATCATTAAGCTTTTAGATCAGTTCCAAAGGCCTAGCAAAAGGCATGATCAGTTTCGGCAGGTGACCCACCGCTATGTTAAGGGAAAGTGATAGCGGGCATGGGGACAACAATGGAACGGATGTTCAGTTCTTCAGCAAGACTTGGAACTGGAGATCAGAAGTGGAAGGTGTTCAGACAAAAATATCAAAGTCAAAGTTAGTCAGAAGTAGTAGATCAAAGTCAGTAGTCTAGGGAGGAGAGTGTCCACCCTATCATCAAGTTTAGCAAGAGGGGATGTCATGTGCACGCTCGTGCCATGGCTAATCTTCAGCAGGTGCATCATAATCCTTGATTATGACATCAGTTAAGATAGCAATTAAGTCAACATTTAGAGCATTAGCATCAGCATCAGCATCAGTAGCACCATCACCATCACCATCAGGAGCATAAGCATCATAAGGACGGCATAAGTACCCAGTCGGCAGCCACCAGGAGACTTAGTCAGCAGGCAGTAGGCAGGTGGTCAGCAAGGGTCCAAACTCATGCTGATTATGTTCTTGGATACACAACACATCATGCTTCATTCTATTTATATAGTGCCAAAAGTGCCTCCATTTATTTGGATCATAGAGGTCTTGAACATAAGTCACACACTTTACTGGAGTCATTGACATCTCTTATCATAAAAAGTAAAAGAAAGCTAATTCACATCCATGCTGGGAACACCATCAACATCTTATAACACATGCCAGATAACATCATTTTTATCTACAATTTGTGTGCCTCCTTTACAGACTTCCGTCTAGCTTCTAGACACATCTATAAAAGGATTTTGTTTTTGACCTCATACAGTTTGTGGCTCAGTGCAAGTCCGGATATGATATGTAGATTGGGGCGGCTACTTAGCTATTTTCTTTGGAGTCACAAATCCATCTTTGTCAACCTTCCTTTTTACTTTGTCCTTTTTCGTAATTACTGTTTTATTATTTGCCGGAGTTTCATTATGCATGGAAGCCTTACCCTTTAACTTTTCTTGCATCATAACTTTCTATTGCTAAGGGGTATCAATAGGAGGGTGGACATACAGCTTTTGGAGGGGGGTTGGTGTATTACAGATGGGCATTGTGAAACCATGTGCCCAAATTTACTACATTGGAAACAAGCTCCAACAAACACGTCCAAATTAAGCCCATAATATTTTTTGGCAATAGTTAAAGACCCTGTTCCAGTTTTGCTCACCCCAATAGAAAATGCGAGGGATAGTGGGTTTATCAGTGTCCCATAAAATACAAAATGATTTCCATTTGTTGTGGGTCTAGATGGGCATATAACCTTACCCAGCGATGCTTCTATGTCAAGGAGATGAGCCTTGAATTTCTACAGGAAGCACCACTTCTACCCACACTGGGCATTTATGCTTAATCACATTTTGATAGTCCTTATTGGGTGACGAGGGAAATACATGCAACATTTGTGCCATACGTCAACGACGACATTTCCAATAGTGTAGTATGATGTATGCTATTTGAGAGAAGCACTTCAAGAAAGCCACGAGATGCCCAGTACACGCCATCGACAAAACCCCCTCGAAGGACTAATTTCAACCACTGCGTCACGTATTGAGCCTAAGGCATTTTCCTAGGGAAGAAAATGACCACTGTGTTTTTAGAAAAACGCTTGAGAGGGGTGGCAATCGAACGCACATGGATGTCATAGTGATGCTCAGGCATTGATGTTTCCATTGCTTTCTATTATCTGCAAAATCTTCAACAAGCGCATCATAAACAAACTACTCTTTGGGAGAAAGAGCCACTTCTGTATTGACCGGTTTGTTTGTACATAAGTGCTTATTCCTCTGTTCTCCATCACAACGAGAGTAAACTTGATTGCTAGAATCACCCATGATGAAAACAGAGAGAATCCCAGACTCTGACAAACTCACTCAGACTGACTTGCCCCGCACAGTCACACAACACACTTTTTTTATATAGTTAAACCACTGTCTCATTTGGGAAAACAATGTACATTTGCAGTTGTCCTAGAGTGGGGCAGCTACTACTTAGTTCAGAAACAATTGTCTCATTAGGAAAAACAATGTACATTCATAGTTGTCCCAGAGTGGGCAGCTACTACTTAGTTTAGAAATAGTGGAAAACACTTCTAGTTGCTAAAGGGAAAGTCCTCTGATTTCATGAGAATCTTCGAGGGATTGCAAAAGGGCTCTTTGGAAGTAAGCAGAGAGCTGAATAGAAATTTTAGAGAAGAGTAGTTGATTCTGAGCATGGTAGATGCTCCACAATGTCCAAAATCTAGTCGAGTCACTCAAGGAAGTTTGCATAAGTTGGTAGTGGAGGAGAAAGGCAACCAAAAAGTCAAAACATTTGCTAGTGAAATGCCCAAAGGCTATATCATCACAATTGATAATCCAATGCCCATATGCATCTGTATGCATGTTAGTGCACATATCTCCCAACATACATGTCCTTTGCTTGACTTGCTCTATAAAACTAGGTAGAAGAGTGGACCTCCTTGTCACTATGTGATAATGAATATTAAGAACATTGAGCCAACCATGCATTTTGGGTGAACATATAACTCTTGCCTTAACAAATGTAGCTCTTTTCTATCCGTTTTGAGTCGGTGAATACAAAAAAAGATTGAAGGAGAAGAAGAAGAAAGAGTCAGGCATGGCTGTGGCTGATGCAACAGCACCAAGTACTAAAAAGGACAAAATGAACTATGCACAGGATGATTGGGCATTCATTGTGCACTACACTTAGCACTTGAGGGAAGCTAGTCGGAGGATTATGCAAATTGATGCAGCCATACCCAACCATTGGGTTACAGGGGCTTTTTTGGATGGAACTCCTCACTTGTGGTTTGGGGTTTTTTCAGGGACCGAGGTTCCTCTGCCTCAGGTTATGGGTCTCCCCTCGCCAGGGAAGGGTGAGGTACCATTTTTCTTTTCTGTTCACGATGGGTGGCAGTTGGAGAAATGTGTGGTGCAGGATATGGTTGAGGGTCCGGTGGTTTGGCCCGTGAGAGTTGTTGTCAGAGCAGGGAAGCACTTTTATATTGACCTCCCCTCCCCCCCCACAGAGATGGTCACAAATGCTTCTTGCCTTTGGTTGTTTGGTGGATGCCCTATCAGACATTTGCCTTGGGATCCTGGTGAGTGGGAATGGATGGATGCCACCAATCCGATGAAACATTTGCCTTTCTATAGCTACACTGTGAGGAATGCCAAGCAACTTGTCTTGGGACAAATTCAGAGAGTCCCTATCCTTAGACCTCATTGGGAATCCTATGGTATTACCTTTGACATTCAAAGGAGTTGTTGGTGGAGGCTATAGGAGCGATTTCAAGTGAAAGCTATATCAATATCAATCTGCAGACTTTGCAATTTCATCATTCCACCCTTAAGCACATCAGCCCACAACATCCCGATTCTAAGCATCAACATTTTCAAGATGGATGCTTTATTCTAAGATGTAGATGGCAATGACTCTAATCAAGTGCATGACTGCAATGGTTGCGATCTGACATTAATTACTTTTCTTGGATTCGGGGTGTGCTAGTACTCCAAATCCAACACATTTTTGTCTCTTGCAATAGTGTTTTTCTAAGGTGCCTCTGAGCGTACTTGCTGTTGGAGTTGTTGCACAATTTTTCTTCTTGTCTACACATGCATGTTGGCAACAAGGGCTGAATTAGGTGTCTTAACTGAAGGGGACTTTGCTTGAACTATTGGTTCATGCACCATCGAAGTAGGAGGAATAGAATTAGTTGGAGGCCGCAATGGGAGAGAGTGACATTCCGAAACCAGATGCCACATGTGAAGCATGCAAACACAAACACAAACACAAAGACACTCCTACCCTCACCCCCATATTCACACGTGACTTGTAACAAACCTATTCAATCAACAATCACAAATAATTAAAGAAAGTAGGATTCAGAGAAAAGAGAAACGAGGAACCGCCCCCTCTCCCCTTTTGCAAGAATTTATTGAATCAAGCCACGGGCACAAAGTTCTTGAACTTTACAATAGATGAGAAGTGCCTTATCCAAATGAAGATGGAGTGCTCCGATTTTTAGGTTTCAGGCTTCAATGCTCTAGAATGGAAAGAGTAAGCTCCAAATGACAAGTGGCTACTTTGACAAGTGTAAGGTGAAATGACAAGCGTAGGGACATTTATCTCATTCTAGATGCCACATGTCCCATTCTACATGCTACACGTCTTAATTTAAGAGGTGATTCTTCGATAACCTTCCCAACACGTCTTAATTTAAGAGGTGATGCTGCATTAGTTAGAGGATGATTGTACCCTTGAGGAGGATGTTTCGCATTCGCATTGTCATGGTACCTCTCCAGTTTTGAGGACTATCCCAAGCCTTTCCTCGGAGTGGGAGAGAGAGGTAAGGTTTACATCATCAGATTTTCCCTCCCTTACCTATCCAAGACGTACTTCCGCCTCTAACGGGGTCCTTCGTCGACCACGAGATCTGGTCGTTCCTACTTTGAGTCCTTATGAGGATTGTCTCTTGGAACATTCAGGGTCTTGGGGGTTTTTTTCCGCGTCGGCGGAAATAAATTGTAAAAACCCAGCTTCATTGTGCAGTCACAGGAGGACCTATGGATGTATTGCTCTTGCAAGAGCATAAACTCGATGCTAGCCAGTGCAGGAGATCAAGCAAGCTTCTCTTGGGACACACCTTTTGGTCACTAGCCCTTGGTACCATGGGTGGTGTCTGTATCTCTCTTTCAGCTTTGATCTTGCCTTGCATCATTGGACGTGGTGTCATTTTTCTTGTGAGAGCGAAGTGGATCCTTCTTGTGTAGGGTACTACACGCATTGGTATTCTCAACCTCTATGCTCCTAACCATAGAGGTGAGAGGATTGCCTTTTGGAAATCTCGCACTACACTGATGCGTCTTGTCGACCATTGGATTATTGGGAGGGATTTTAACATGGTTGAGATGCCAACGGATAAAAGAGGTGGACATGAGGGCTTGGTGCATCCTCTTGAAAAAGCGTCTTTGGAGAGGTTTATACTCTCTCCATTCATGGCAGAGATTGTTCGCATGAGGATGACATTTTGAGGAGACCATCCACTCTTCTTTATTCATGGTCTGACAGGAGAAGAGATGCAAGTTGTCTTTATGCATGGTTAGACATATTTTATGTGGATGATTGGGTGCTTGACAGAGGTGGGCATACTTTTATTGCTACAAGCACCTCTAAATCGGATCATTGCCCAGTGGTTTTATGTATTAGAGATCCGAATTGCCATGGATCAGCACCCTATGTACGCATCCTTGATCATTTGTTTTCACATGCAGAGCTATTGTGCCGTATGCTTGATATTTGGAGATCTCATGATTTCTCACATGCCTCTCAAAGCCTGGCCTCTGCTCTCTATGATATTAGTGACTTTTATCACACATGTGTCGTGTCTAAGAGGCAAGAGGCCTTGGATTTAGAAAGGGCTATTACACGTAGATTGGCTGCCTTACAGAAAGAGCACGAGAAACATCCTCATGCTCAATGGGTTGCAAATTCTTTATGTATTGTTAGGGTAGAACTTCATCACTCTCTTGAGCAGCGCGCGGAGTATCGTTTCCATGCCTAGGAATCCTTTTGGACACAGATGGGTGGCAGATGCAACAAACATTTCTTTGCTACTCACGGCCCATTTCATGTCAGAGATTGTGTCAGGCAGTTGGAGGATTCACATGGCACTCTTCACTCAGATCCTCTTATGGTTAGACAGATTGCCATTGATTTCTATTGCCAGCTTCTTAGTGCTGAGCCGCACTCTGATTTGAGACACAGGACACACAGGAAGGTTTGGAATACATTGCCATATTTGATCATTGAGGAGATGTGTGCCGCTCTGGATGCCCCTTTTTCTATGCAGGAGTTCAGTCATGCTCTTAATGCCTTACCTCATGGTAAGTGTCCAAAGGAGGATGGCCTCTCCCCTGTTTTCTTCATTACTTTTTGGGATGAGATTGGGGCTGAGATTTCACATCGGCTCTGCGGAGATGTGGGACATAGGTTCTATGCCTTCTTCTCTCATCGAGGGGAGGGGCTTATTTATGTTATTCCTAAGAGTGGGGATAAGACATTGATTGACCAGTGGAGACCTATCACTTTACTTGGAACTGCATATAAAATTCTTGCTAAGGCAGTGAGCATCAGATTGTAGCCAATTTTGTAGGATGCCATTCATGATACTTAGAATGGATTCTTACACTGCACGAGCATCTTTGATAACATTTTCTCGTTTTGGGAGGCCGTCGAATGGACTAAAGCGAGCAATCAGTCCTTAGCCATTCTGCTCTTGGATTTTGAGAAGGCCTATGATAGAGTGGATTGGGACACTTCCTTGAGGGTACTCTTAGCGATATGGGATTATTCTCTCAGAGATGGGTCAAGGGAGTTTCATGCATGTATTGTGATGCCCACATTAGAGTGCCCGCTTGCGGCGGTGATAGAGGAGAGCGGTTTCAGATTTCTCGCTCAGTATGGCAGGGTTGCCCTTTAGCCCCATTATTATATATCATAGTTGTAGAGGCCATGAGCATCTTTCTCCGCTCCACTGTTGGTATTTCGGGATTGAGGTTGCCTCTTCGTAGTCAAGAGGAATTGGTTAACTCTGAGTTAGCTGATGACACAGCCATGTTCTTGGAGGCTTCACATATATGCTTATGTTCCTTTCGGGTAGCACTAGAGGAGTTCTGTTTGGTAGCAGGGGCACTCATTAATTGGCACAAATCTGTTGGTTTTTGGGTTAGTGATTCACGGAGAGTTGCTTGGGGGACAAAGCTTGGTTTTACTTGGATCAATAGAGGATGCACTGCTAGATATTTGGGATACCAAGTTGGGATTGATATTTCTCCTGCACAGCAGTTTGCTCCGGTACTTATGAGTATCCGGAAGAAGCTGCTCCATTGGAGCTCTAGGAGATTAGATTTAGCTTCCAGAGCTTTGGTGGCTAATCAGGTATTGCTTGCCTCACCTTGGTTTATTGCCTCTTGTTGGTGCTTCTCTGGTGCGTGCATTGGCCAATTGCGGAGATTGATCCACAATTTTTTTGGTCGGGTTTAGATGGCATCTTAGACACTCGTGCCAAGGTAGCTTGGCTCACAGTTATTCAGCCCAAACGAGAGGGGGGCTTGAATATTATCGATCCGGATGTTCAGTGGAGGGCGTTGCTTTGCAAACTTGTGGTCAGAGGTTTCCTACTAGGCACTGTGCCTTGGAAGGATTTTTTCTTGTCTCAGATTTTCGGATGTACACCCAGGGTTGGGAGAGAGTGGATACCCAGCACACGATTTTTGTTCACCGAGGTTGATATCAGGGCACCATCTTCCCCTCTTATTGCAGCCATTGTCAGAGCATGGAGAAGCATGAGATCTTTTTTGCGACAAAGGCTTCCTAGGTCTTTGGATGAGGCTGACGGACAACCTATTATGTGAAATGAGCTCATCAGGGATGAGGCTGGTCGGCCACTTGGTGCATCTCGTTATATGCAGTGGTCAGGATGGGAGAGATGTGCATACACAGTTCTTGATTGGAAGACCTTTAAGAGTCTTCCGGAGGATCGAAGAGCTGCATCCATTTAGCATCTTAGGGGCTCTCGCATTCGTGTTGATCAGATTGATGCAGCTATTCCGCATGAGTGGCTTTCTGGGACCTTTCAGGGAGACTATCATCTGAGTTGGTTGGGAGTTTTTCGAGGTTAGGCATACCTCTGCAGGTGATTTCTTTCTTGGGTTAGGAGGCTATAGATCGCATTATTTACTCTTATCATGCTTGGAGGGAGATTGAGGAGATGTAGTATGATGGAGATCATCCCAGATACTAGGTTTAGTACACTGAGGATTGTTGGTCGTTCTGGGAAGCATTGGTTCATTGACCCTTCTCCTCAAATAGTGACTCATGGCTCATGGTGTTTGTGGTTATATGGTGGCAGTCCTATCAGATATCTTCAGTGGGATCCTGGAGAGTGGGAGTGGATTGATGCCTTCGATCCTTTGAAAAGCGTTCCTTTTTTCAGTTTCACAGTCCGGAATGCCAGGCTTCTCCTCACTCGACAAATGCATAGGATCCCTACTCTCAGGCCTCATTGGGAGAGCTATGATATTTCTCCCAGTAATACAGCGCAGATACAAAAGGAGCCAGATCTCTCATTTCTTTTGGTTATTCTTAACATGGTGGTCTCTCCACCAATCAATGGAGGTCGATTTTCGGTGTAGCACCTTCTTGTCCTAGGTGTGCGGTAGATTATGAGACTGTACAACATTGTTTATGGGGATGCAGCATTGCACAGTAGATTTGGGGTTCTGTAGCCCATCTTATGGGCAAATTGAGTGGCTGAGCCATGCATGTGACTTGGGGGGTAGTTGCTTGGCTCTCCCAGTCCGGTCCGCAGCTTTTTTATGAGGGCAGTGGTAGAGATTATGCTATTTTCATTCGTAGAGGTATTGCCCAGCATGGTTTATTGCAGGATGTTCCTCACTCTGATTATACACTCCCCCCCCCCTCCCCCCCCTCCTCACAGAGGATTGATACCAATTGGGAGATTGTTGCCAGTATTACAGCATGGCAGATCTGGAGAGCTAGATGCACGGAGGCTATTGAGGTTGTCCAGATTTTTGGGTCTCAATGCATTAGTACTATATGGGGTGATATTATCCATACTCTTATGGCTACTTGGGCTTGCATTCAGGGGCCTTGTCATTCTGCGCAGGCAAAGCGTGTGATATTTATGCGGGAGTGGGACCATGGCATCTTCTTTTCCTCTAGTACCACAGGTCTTACATGGCATCATGATGCTCATCAGTGGTTGAAATCACCTTACATATTATGGTGATTCTATTCTTTTTTGGCTTATAGCTGTGATTGTTGTATGTTTTTTTCATACGTCTCTTTTTGAAAAAAATAAAAAATAAAATTTGAACAAAGTAAGAGGCTGGTTACACCCACACCACGTGTGTGTTTATGTAATGTATGTATAATGTATGTGTATGTATGTGTAATGTAGGCATGTATGCTTGCATGTAAGTGTGTGCTTTGTGTTTGTATGTTTGTATGTGCATGTAGGTCCAGATGTAGGATTTTTTTTTTTTAAGAAAAAAATTGTTAGCATGTGCATGTGTACACACATGCACGTGCATGGGTATGTGATTGTTTCCCTGATTATAGTTTTAAATCTCATTCTTTTATTGCAGGCATTATCAGACAAAGAACCTGGACAGGTGATTTTCCGTCCAAGTAGCAGAGGACCTACATGTTTGTCTATGACTCTAAAGTTTCACGATGATGTTTATGTACACAAAGATATTGTGGAACTTGAAAAAGACAATACAGACTTGGCCAGTTTTTCAAAATTGGGAAAAATACTAAAAATTGGTGGAAGGACATTTCCAAATATTGATGAGGTATGTAGAGAGTTCCTAATGTCTTTCTTTTTGAAGATGGTTGTTTGGGCCCAATATGGTGTAACTCTCTCTAGCTTCTCTCTCTCTCTGTCATTTGTGCATTGCAAATCATCAGGTTATGTGCTGATTTATGCTCTAATCAAGATTACAATTCATCTCTAAGTCTTCCGCGTGCTACATCATGCTTGCGTACTCATGTTACCAAGCTATCTCTTCCCTAACGCACCAAGGGTGGTCGAACCTTCCACTTCCTTGGCTCCTAACTTAATGCACCATGCATCTTGTAGCTCCTACAACCTTCTCATACATAAATGCTTTATTCTGGAATAAAAGCACATCCATACCACCTTTAAAACCTAATACAAGAGTGAGAATTACAGAAATGCCTGCAGGCAAATGCACCCAAGTTGTGACTTGAAACACCATGGTCATGTCCAACGAGGATTGTCAATGAAGTCCAAAACAGAAGTGTCGGTTATGCAGTCCATGTGCCAAGTGAGCAGCCAGCTCTGCTTAGTCGTTGACTGCCTTCTATATGGTAATGAGAATCGGCCTACCACCTTCTCCAACGCAACCTCCAGCCGACCATCTTCTGCTTTTCCACTGCAAAAAAAATAACTCCCACAACTGTTACAATTGCAGCTTAACACATTTCACTGATGCCATCACAGGTAGAAGATGCGATCTTGATCGATTGTGCAGAAGAAAATGGAGAGGAGGCAGCACATGGTGCTATGATGACAGCAGCAATTAAGAGAGCAGCTGCTAAAACCAGGCCCCTCGAGCATCACCATTATTATAGCTTTGTAGAAGGGAACAATAAGTGCAGGGTGATAGGACGATACGGTGATAAGCAAGCTTAGTTGATAAGCAAGTGGGGAGATGATAAGCCAAGGTGGGATGACAAGGAGAGTGTGAAAGTGGTGATGGGTGAGAAGAGGGCCCTGAGCAGGTGTGAATGGGGGAAAGGGGCCGTTTCTACAGCTCGCATTTGCAGCCTAGCCCCATTTGCATCTCCCGAATGGCCTTGTCACCAGCCCATGAACCATGCCAAACCCCACTTGTGCTCAAAGTCCAGAACCCACAAAAGTTGGAGGCACGTATAAGAACCCACAAAAGTTGGAGGCACGTATAATGGGCAAGTAGGGGTGTGAAGGGGCGCCAGACAGCATGTGTGGAAGGGGCGAGTTGCAACGGGCAAGCACGGGCTCGAAAAGATAGCACAGCAGGCGTGCAAGCGTCAGCTGGAAGAATGCAGCAGCACGTGGAAAGGCGCGGAGGAGCAGGTGTGAAGGGGCGAGTAGATATGTTGAGAGCTGGTGAGTGGGAAGTGATGCACTAGAAGTGTTGAGGGGTGGGAAGAAGAAAAAGGTGAAGGAGGCAATTGTGATGCAGAAGACGGATAGGAGGGCACAATATTAGACTGATTTTAAAAGGCAAGTGGCTGGTTCGGGGGAGGTGTGTATGGGTGAGGAGGTAAGCTTAATAGGTGGATATGGGGGAGCAAGGCGGTAAGGCTTTCAAGAGAGAGAGAGAGAAATGAAATGAAATGAAATGTTATATTAACGTCTTCAAAAGGCCAAAGTGACCTATGAGACCAAAGTTACAACCATGTGACATCTGATACACTGTCTGGAAAAGAAAAGAAAGAACTGAAGGTAAGTATCTAGCCCCACAATACATCAGTAGGGGGCATCTGGAAGCAGCAATAGGGAGAGTGGAAAGCTAATGTTGCTACTCAAAATGGGGTACATGAGTACATGGATACATGAATACATGAATATGGGGGAGTACAAAAGTGATAGTGAGTACAACAGTATATGGTTGGAGTCGTAATCATCCTAGGAGCTCTAGCATGGGTCTCTGCCGGATGGCTTGGATATCTGCCATAGTGAGATGCCTGGTCGGACGAGCCCGATGCCTCGCAATGATGCTCTGAATCCTTCGGTGTAGGCACCGTCTCCGATGTGGGGATCCGCGAACCCTCGGGCGTCTAGATCTACCCAACTGGATAGCTCTCTCAACTAGAGTCCCACGGGGTGCCCACTGCTGGGCTGTCGGCTGTGTGTCCTCCCGAGTAGTCCCTCTAAAGAAGTCAGTAATCTGTCTCTGTGTGGACTCCCTGCCAGTCGGGCGTCTGCTCTTGATAATGGACTCTCTGAGCTTGCGGATCTCCAGGAGATAAAAACCCAAGCATCGTTGATCGTAATAGTCCATGACTCTAGCCAGTGGTCCAAATCCCTCTCTGAAAAGGCAATGGTAGCGCCCTCGAATCTCATAATATGCTGTGCAACGGCAGATGTAGTGCTGTCTTGTCTGATGACTACTAATCTCAGAATGTGTCAAGGTGAGAGAGGGTGCCTCTAGAGAGTACTGGAAGGGTGGAAGTCTGTCTAAACTGAACCCGTGGAGCTCAAACCAGGATGCTATCTGCGCATACCAACATGAAGTGTCTCCCTCCATGGCTAGCTGATGAGAGGACTCTAAAGCAAGTCGTGCATACTGGTGTCGGGGAAGCTCCCAGGTGCTATGAATGAAGGACACTGATTTGGCAAGAGCCTCGACTACGATCGGTGGTGCGTCCATCTCAACTCTAATAATCTCATGGGGTATCGAGGCCTTAGCCTGAATCATCCTGGAGATCATGGACACAAGTGGTCTCTCCATCGATCTCCATCCATCGTATGTGCATCTTGATCAACTGTGACGATCTAGGCTAGGCCCCGAGATCTGTACTCCATATAGTATAGCCGATGTGACCAGCGTGTCAAAAAGCCACAGCTTAGTGCGTGGCTCCTGAAACTGTACCTGTGAGCACATCCTCTCCAGACCTCCTAGTGCTGCATATCCTCTAGTCAATTTGGCCTCTGCTGCCCTGCCCCCCTCATGGAAAATGTGGGCCCAGTGAACACCACTCCAAGATATGTGTATGAGTCAACATACTCCATTGTCTCCTGCCCATATGTGAAAATAGGCGCTGATCTCCAAACCCACTGAGCTGTAGTGTTAAACACCATAACCTACCAAGGTTAACTGAGAGCCCACTGTCCTGTGCATAAGCATGTAAAGTATCCAAGTGCCTTTGCATACCCTCTGGTGAGTCTGCTATAAGCACAATATCATCAGCATATAAGAGCGCAGAGGTATCCAAGTGCCAGCCAACTGGGCTCCTCTGTCCCCTCGTGTCCCAATATAATCAGAGATCTCATCAATGTATAGTCCAAATAGAGTTGGAGAGAGCGGGCAGCCCTGTTTCACCCCTATAGTGGAGTGTACTGGCTGGGAGAGACCCTCTGAAGTCCGCACCTGCCCAACTACTGTCTCATAAAGTGCCATAATACCCCAAATGAGCTCACATGGAACCCCCAAGTCTTGCAACCTCTGCGCATCAGTCTAGCTCTGGGTACTGTGTCAAAGGCCTTGCGGAAATCCACAAAGCCACAGTAGATCCCCCTCCCATGTGCTCTGCCCTCCTCAATGATAGCCCTGAGGGTAAAGATATGATCCAAAGTAGAGAATCTCCTCCTGAAACCGGCCTGTCCCTGAGCTCGGACCCCTTGTCTCTCTGCCCATCTGCTCAACTCCTGCTCAAGAATAGAGGCATATAGCTTTGCCAGCGAGTGACCAATCATAATGGTGCGGTAGTTAGTTGGCAGGCTCGGATCTCCAGACTTGAGTACTGGCACAATCGTGGAAGTACTCCAAGTCCCAGGAAACCCCTCACACAAGTCTACAATCATATCTCGAGCATGTATAAAATGCTCAGCTACAATGCCCTCATGATCCTGTGCCCTCCGTGTATGCAATCTGTTGATGGCCCTCCTCACCATCTCTGCTGTGAAGAAGGTAGAAGTGGGTGGACAAGGCTCTGGAGGGTTCGGTAGTGGTGGCTGCTCTGGTACTGTGTAGAGGGAGGCTGCATACTCGCCCCATGTATCTGGAGAGGTAATGGCCGGAGGCGGGGGGTGCTCTCTAAGCAATCTCCAGGCCTCACCAGAATCCTGACTCAAAAACAACTGATAGATGTCTCTCTCCAGCGGAGCTAAGAATGCTCTCTTCTTCCGCCGAATGAGGGATCGGAAGATGATGCGTGACTGTCTATATGTAGTAACACCTGGCCACCTCTCTCTGTAGCCGGGCTCTGAGCTCCCTACAGTCATCATTATACCAACTATTCTGGGGCATGCTCCCAGGACGTGGTCGTACTGTGGGTTGCGTGTGTGGGAAGGCCGTCGCTGCAACTGTATGTAAAGCCTCTGTCAGGATCTGGGTGAGCTCTGCTAATGGCCTCTGTGGATCCTCTGCACTCAACAAGCCGTAGATCTCTACGGTGTATACTCCATCAGTCTCTCTACAGAAGGTATATCTCGGGTGATAGGAGGACTGCCCAACCTGGCGGGTAATGTAGTGAAAATCCACCGTAAAGGAGAGAAGTGCATGATCCACCGTAACTTCGATGGGCCTGGGGCGAATCGGAAAATCCTGGATACTCGGGATGAAGGTTGGCGAGGCTAGAACATCCACTGTGCTGGCCCCATGTCTGTGTGGAAAGCAAGGAAAGCCACTGGCAAGTGGATACCTCTCTAGGCCATTTAAAATGGCCAGCCCATGTGCAGTCCCCATCTCCAAGAGGTATCTCCCATACTCAGTACACTCCACCTCATCCTGTGATCTCCGGGTCAAACACATCTCCTCCAGATCTATCTCTCAACATCTCCTCCGAAGTGTCAAAGAAGGAGGTCTGGTACTGAGCCGTTCGAGCATTAAAGTCCCCAAGTATGATAACATCTCCCTCCTTGGAGAACTCCCATTTGTCCTCATCTAGAATCATATATGGAGATTGCCCCTTGGGCGCTGCATAATGAGATGTGCTGGGTGGAAAGTAACATATGGCAATGTATAGGGGTCTACCCTCATCTTCCCTCACTCTGACCCACATGTACCTCGCGCTCTCATCACGGCGCATAACATGGATGAGTGGCTGAAGCTCCTCTCTAAAAAGAACTGCAACTCCAAATCCGCGACCACCATGCTTCGAACGGCCCTCCTGTCTACAAGTCGTCTCCCATCTGTATCCCGCCACTCTCGGTAATGTGCTGCCTCGGGCTGATGTGTCTCCGAGTAGAAGATGATGTCCCTATCTCTGAAGCTGTCCTCAAAGGCCCCCACATCCAGTCTCAATGCTCCGTTGCAGTTCCATACTGCAAGTCTCAGACTGGTCCCATAGGTCTCGCACCGTCAGGTGGTGCGTCTCTCTAGTATCACCACTCTGCCTCCTCTGTAAAATGCTAGCTTCCCTTTTTCTCTGGCTGCCCTAATCTCCGGCATGCACTCCCTCATATGTGCTAGCTGTGCCGAGGTGAGGTCATCTCCTAAAAAGATGTCCATTTTCTTAAGGGCGGAGCGCTTGGCCAAGAAATTCTTCTTGGTCTCCAAGGTGGGAAAGCGTAAAATGAGAGCTCTCTCCTCCATTCCTTTCTTTCTTGCCCAGTCTCCAAGCCTCCGTGTGTGTAGGCCTCGAAATGCCCATGCGTGTGTATAAATCTTTGGCTTCCTCCTCTACATTGTCACCGTCCTTAAGCCCCGTGATCCGCACATGAAGTTCCCTTGTCTTTCTTCTTTGTTCCTCCTCAATGGTTAGGTTGATAATCTTCGAGGTAGATGTGCTTTCAGCCTCCTTGTTCCAATGGTTAGGTTGATAATCTTCGAGATAGATCCGCACATCTTGACCACTTCTATCCATTTCTCTGTTTCATCTACTTGCTTTTGCGTCTTGGTGAGCACCTCCACCCACAAGGAGGTCTCCCGGGCCTTCTTTTTTTCTCCCTCTTGAAGTGTTCTCACTTGGGCCTTGATGGTGTTCAGCTCCTCCATCATGACGGGCTGAATTTCACCTTCCTCGAGCTTATGTTGAGCACGTGCTTCTTCTATCTCTATCTTGAGATTTGCAATGTCTGCATCTTGGGCTGCTATCCGCGCTTCAAGTTTCTTGACTTTGTCAAGAAGGCTCCGGTTGACCATATTAATTGCATTGTCCATCTCTTTCTGTTGTTGGATGGCTGCCTTGATCAGGTCTTCAGTGTCGATCCTCTCCATCTTGTCTTGGGCTGAAAAAGGCGGGTTTCGGGTTAAAAATTAATTAACCCTTGGCCATAGGAAGAGCTCTGTGCGTGTCTGCAAAGCGCTTCCCACAGAGAGAGAGGTCAGAGGCGGCTACACGAGAGAGCGAAGGAGGCGAAGCGAAGGAAGCGAAGTGAGAGAGAGAGAGAGAGAGAGAGTCAGCAGGCGGGGCAGCAGGCGGGAGAGGGAGGCGACAGAGGTTCGAAGAGAGAGAGGGGGAGGCGACAGAGGTTCGAAGAGAGAGAGAGGGCAGCAGGCGGGAGGCGACACAAGTTCGAAGAGGGAGAGAAAGAAAGAAAGAAAGATTTTATTAACGTCTTTCAAAAGACCGAACTCGGCCTATGAGACAAATCGCAGTACCTGTATGGGGTATCCTCTGTCATCCCAACAAAATGAAAAAGTACTGAACAAAAAAGCTGAATCTCGGTGTGCAGGGGATGGAGCTCTACTACTAGGAGAATGCAAAGCTATATGCATGGAGTATACAATCATGATATGCAACCTAGCTAGCTCCATCCTGTACCATACTGGGGGTATAAAATGGTATATATCAGTGAAGGGGGTGTCCACAGCTCCATGAAGAACATGCCTGGGTGTGCTCTAAAGCGAGCCAGTCGTTCCGCACCCTCTCTGTGAACTGAGCTCTGATCTCTGTCATCTCTCTCTGGTATAGGCGTGGTGTCCGAAAGCCAGGTGTCCTCTGTCTGCGGGCTCTAAGTGTCTCTGCTCTCTGGAGAGTAATTCCTTGCCGTGTAGGGGTTGGGAGGGGGATGGATCTCTGAAAAAATGTAGTAATCTGTGTCTGTCGCCCCCCCTCTGGAGCTGTCTGAGCCTGTAATAATGTCTCTCTGTGGCGCTGTATGTCTAGAATGTATCTCCCCAGTATGCGCTGGTCTGCTGCCTCAAAGATCTGGCGTAGGGAATGTGGCTCTCTGAATAAAATGGGATATCTCTCTCTGATGGTTGTATATGCTCTGCATCTGCATACATAATGCTCCTCACTCTCCACCTCCTCTCTGCACAATTTGCATACCCTCTCCTCTCGGGGGATCCGTGCTGCTCTGCCAGTCTCAATCTCCAATCGGTGTGATGAAACTCTGAGAGCTGACCAATAGCCACTTGGGAGCCGTGTGGTAAAAAGCCCTCCATGTATCTAGGCCTCTCTATAAATCCATCATCAGTGATACTCATGAAGTGATCTCTGTAGTATAGCATCTTCGGTGGAAGAGGCTGTGTAGGCGATATCCATGTCTCTCGTGTATAGAGCTGCCATAGATCCTGTCTCAATACTCTGTTCCTCTCACTATGAGAGAGACGGATATGTGGTGCATCCCTGTCATACTGGAATGGTGGTAGATGATCCATGTCTAGGCCATGCTGTGAGAACCAATGTGTGACCTGTGCATACCATGATCCTCTGTCTCCTGCCTCAGCCAGCTGTCTAGATGCCTCAAAAGCTCTGTATGATAACCTATCCTGTGGCATCTCTCTGAATTTGTCTAGCAGGCATATAGTCTGAAATATGGCCTCTACCATCATAGGAGGCGCAACAAACTCTGCTCGGATAATGTTATGAGGTACTGACGGTTTGCTGCGTATCATGCGTGCCATCATGAGGGCCTGTGGTCTCTCTATCTGTGTCCACCAATGGGTAGCAAGGCCTGGCGCCCATACTGCTGCTCCATACATCAATGCCGGTGTGACTAATGTGTCAAATAGCCACCCCTTCGTCCGGGGCTCTTGAAAATGCGCCTCGTGGCACTGTCTCTCTAGCATAGCCAATGCTGCATATCCCCGTGTCAATCTAGCTCTGGCTGCTAAACCCATGGTGAAGCGTGTGGCTGCTGCAGAGAAGGTAACCCCTAGGTACCACCTCCACCTGGCATCCTGCGAGAGTGAATGCCAGCTGACTCCTGCCCTGTCTCGATGTATGAAAGACCATAACCTTGGTTTTCCCAAGGTTCACAGTAAGACCCCTCTGTGTGCAGAAATCATCGGGTGCATGTAGATGCTGCTGTAGACCACCTGGAGATTCAGACACTAATACAATATCATCAGCATAGAGCATAATATGTACTGAGGTACCTGCTAAATCAACTCCATCTCCGCCTCCCCATGTAATGAAGTCAGCCACCTCATCAATGTATAACCCAAATAGCGTGGGGGAAAGTGGGCATCCTTGCTTCACACCAATGGTGCTAGCAATAGTCTCAGACATACCTCCTGGACATCTGACTCGCCCAAAAACCTGCTCATATAATGCATAGATGCCCCATGTCATATCTGCTGGTATGCCAAGAGACTGCAGGCGTTGAAAGAGCCTCTCTCGTGGTACTGTGTCAAATGCCTTGCGGAAATCCACAAAGCAGCAATAGAGCTTTCTCTTCCTCACTCTGGCCTGATCAATCATACATCTCAAAGTGAATACATGGTCAGTGGTAGAGAAAGCTCTCCTGAAGCCTGCCTGCCCTGATGAGTGTAAACCTGCTCGCTCAGCATATAAGCTAAGCTCTTGCTCCATCACTGCACCATAGAGTTTGGCCAGCACGTGGCCAACCATAACCGTCCTGTAGTTGCTCGGATCGAGCATATCCCCTGTTTTGTGAATCGGCACAATGGTGTGCATCGTCCACTCCGCAGGCAAACCCTCTGCTAGTGCCCTGTTAAACAGGTGTGCAAGAAAAGGAGCTAAAGAATCTACTGCATATATGAGATGCTCACCCTGCAGGCCCATATGGTCGGCGGCCCGTCCATGCTATAGGCGGCGGATAGCTTCCTGTACCATCGAGTGGGTAAAGAAGCTAGCTGTGGTAGGTCGAGGCTCCTGTGGGCTGAGGTATAGGTGGTTGCTGTGGGGCATGGTATAGACCCTCTGCATATGTGTGCCATGTCTGTGGGTCTGCAATAGGTGTCGGGGTCCGGGGCTCTCTGAAGTGCCGCCATGAGACAGGGCTATCTCTACTCATGAAGAAATGAAAGATCTCTAGCTCGTGTATCTCTGCAAAGGCCCGCCTTTTGCGGCAAGTAAGTCTCCTCATCTCTCTCCTCGACTCCTGCTCTGTGATGGCTCCCAAGGCTCTCTGTATGCGAAGCCGTGAGTATAGGGCTCTGCACTCGTCATCATACCATCTGTTCTGGGGCATAGTCCCAGGTCTCGCAGGCTCTCCTGAGTGTACACGATGTGGGAAGCTCTGTAATGTAGCCGTGTGTAGGAGTGATGCCAGCTGGGCTGTAATGGTATCCATAGATGCCAGGGGATCCATGAGTAGGAGCCCATCCTCTACTCTGCCAGTGTATATGTCTGCCATGTCATGTGTGAAGTAGATGGTAGTGTGTGGCGTCGGTATGTGGGGGGCTGGTGATACTGGTGATCCGGCTAGTGAAAATGCCGAGTATGTATGATCTGCCCCAATAGGACGAGGTGGAATGGAGAATGAGGTGACAAGCTGTGATGCCTCCAAAGACCCCATAATGTAGTCTACCACCGTGCCTCCGGTCCGTGTATGACCCCCATGTGGGAAGCATGTCAGCCCTCCTGATCCCGGCCACTGTAGCATCCCGTTATAAATAACGAGATGATGCTTGGCTCCCAACTCTAGTGAGTGGTCCCCATAATGTTCTCTGTCTGGTCCAGTGTCCTCTGATGCCCGACTAGCCCCCTATCTCCTCTGGATCCACAGGGTGGAGGATCTCAATGTCATCATAGTCATACACCTCACAGTGTCTGCTCTGTGTGTGGGCATTGAAGTCGCCCGTAAGAAATACTTCCCCTAGTGTAGAATAATGCATAATCTCCTCTGACAGACAAGTGTATGGCGAGGCTCCTGTCTCCTCCTCCTGTGGCATGTCCTCTGTAATGACATAGGAGGATCCTGATGGAGAAAAGTAGCGTAGATCTATGTATATAACCCTGTCCTGTGAGAGCTGTAAGCTGATCCACATGTATCTGGCCTCTGGATCCTGTGCTACCACTCTCAGTCTCCCTTGTAGCTACCGTCTGAATAGGAGTGCTACTCTCCCCGACCCTCTTGAGGTACCCTGGCGTGTGGTCCTCCTGTATGCTGACTCCCACTGGAATCCCTCTACTCGAGGTAGCCCTCTCTCTGGGCTCTGATGTGTCTCTGTCAGAAGTATGATGTCTCTCCCCACCATAACATGCTCCAGTTGTCCAGGCTGCACCCATAGTGAACCATTACAGTTCCATACTGCTGTGTGTATCTCTGTCAGTGGCCTGGTCTGTGTCCCATAGGCCCCAAACCGCTAATCCATGGGCCGGCTATCAATGATGACCCGACCATCTCGATAGAAGGCCTTCTTGCCTTCTCTCCTCGCGTGTAAGACTCGTGGCATGCAAGTTCTCCTATGCTCAAGCTGCATCCTCGTGAGATCATCATCCAAGAAAATAGGAGCTCCCTCTAAACTCCGTAGTATGACCCTCTTCCTCATGAAGGTGACCCTCTCCGTCTCTCCTGCAAACTGTAGGATGAGGGCTCGCTTGCGTGTTGAGTCTTTCCCGGCTCTCCATGCTGTGGTGAAGGGGAGAGGGTGCTCTTTCTTGTAGCCGAGCTTCATGCATAGAAGCTGTCCATCTTTCTCGGGAGTGGAGTCGGGTGTCTCGGCTATACTTGTGACTCGAATGTTGAGGCGGCGGGCATGCCTCATCTTCTCCTCCTCAATGGTAGTGTGAATGATTTGGTGTTCTAGTCTCCTCCCTCACTTCTTTACGGATGTTCTTCTTCACCACCTCGACCCATCCTGACTGCTTGGCTTCGAGCTTTCCCTCCATGTCCTTTGTGATCTCCTTGGAGATCTCTTCTTTGATGGCCGTGAGAGTGTTGTGATTGATCTCCCCTTCTTCTTTCTCAGCATTCTTGATGGCTACCATTTCCACTTTCAATGCACTCACCTCCTCCTTGAGTGCCGTGTTCTCTTGTTCGAGGTTCGTGACCCGTGCTTCGAGAGCTATGATGTGCCGGTGTAGTTTGTTTTCCACCTCATTGAGGTTGGAATCGGATGTCTTCTTGTTCTCCTTGATTAGTGCCTTCATTGCCATCTCGAGGGCCTCGAGTTTCTCTTGGAGACTCGGGGCCATTCCTCTAGATCACTCTGCAGTCCTTCCCACAGGCAGGGAGGAGAGAGAAAGAAAGAGAGGTTTTATTAACGTCTTCCAAAAGACGGAACTCGGCCTATGAGAGAGAGAGAGAGTTATGTTGCTGCCTTGGGGGCCTGAGCAAGGGTGGGAGGGTCGGTGGGTGGGTGGGTGGGCAAAAGAAAAGAAAAGAAAAAGTGTGCATGTGTCCGGATACAACTGTGAATCATCATGGATCGGTGGAGCCCATATACAAACAATATAAAGGGGGGTGGGGATGTGGATGGGGAAAGGGCGGGTGGGGAAAGGGAGCACAGGCGAAATGGGGGAGAGGGCAGTAAGGCGACACAGGTTCGAAGAGAGAGAGAAAGAAAGAAAGAAAGAAAGATATATTAACGTCTACGAGAGGCTAAAGTCGCCCTATGAGACAAAAAAATAATACAACTGTGTTCTTTCGGTCATCGGAAGAAAAGGAAAAGAAAGAAAAGAAAAAGTGTGCATGTGTCCGGATACAACTGTGAATCATCATGGATCGGTGGAGCCCATATACAAACAATATAAAGGGGGGTGGGGATGTGGATGTGGATGGGGAAAGGGTGGGTGGGGAAAGGGAGCACAGGCGAAAGAGAGAGAGAAAGAAAGAAAGAAAGAAAGATATATTAACGTCTACGAGAGGCTAAAGTCGGCCTATGAGACAAAAAAATAATACAACTGTGTTCGTTCGGTCATCGAAAGAAAAGGAAAAGAAAGAAAAGAAAGAGTGTGCATGTGTCCAGATACAACTGTGAATCATCATGGATCGGTGGAGCCCATATACAAACAATATAAAGGGGGCTGGGGATGTGGATGGAGTGCTAAGGCAAGATGCATCTCTATATGCTGAAGGGGTAGTACAAGCATGCTATGCAGATCTATGTCTAACTCCATCCAGTGCCATAAGAGGTATATAAGATATCATACATCGCCGATGCTGAGGTTGTGAGTGGCGTGAACATGTACCATGAGTCTGAATGAAAGCGAGCTAGCCTCTCTTGTGTCTCCATCTAGTGTCTCATCTGGATAGTTGCTATCTCTCGGTGATGGAGTCGGGGTGCTCTGTGTCAGTCTGTCTAGGTCTCCTCCTGGTTCTCAATTCCTCTGCTTTCTGTGCGGTCAACCCACGTGGTACATCAGCTGGCACTGGCATAGCTCTCTGGAAGAAATCTGTGAGCTGGGACTGTCTCCCACCCCTAGTGGGAGCGGGTGTCTGGAGGAGTCTCTCTCGAGAACTATGAAGCTCTAGTAGTAGTCTGCCAAGCTGTCGCTGGTCCGAGGCCTCCATTAACTGATGTAGTAAAGGGTGCTCCTCAAACAATCCTGCATAACTATCTCTGACCCCTTGGTGGGCTCTACATCTACATACAAAGTGATCCTCAGTCTCCACCTCCTCGCGGCACAATCTGCATATCCGCTTGGCTCTGGGAACCGTGGCGCTCTCCCAGCCTCTATCTCTAGCTGATGTGATGAGACTCGTAGCTGTCCAATAGCAATGCGAGAGCTGTGGCATGTATACATCCATATACCGCGGTCGCTGTATAAACCATCCCTTGAGATGCTCATAAAGTGGTCTCTCTAATACAGCATCTTCGGTGGTAGTGGGCCCTCTGGTGCTGTCCATGTCTCCTGTATGTAGCGCTGCCATATGTCCTGTCTCATCACTTTGTTCCTCTCATTAAGAGAGAGGTAACCCCGTGGAGCAGACTGATCATACTGAAAAGGTGGCAACCGCTCAATGTCTATCCCATGATGTGAGAACCACTGTAGCATCTGTGCATACCAAGATCCAATGTGTCCAGCCTCGGCCAGCTGTCTGGATGCCTCAAAAGCTCGGTGGGATAATCTCTCCGTGGGCATCTCCCTCGTCCTATATATAAAGGAGATCGTCTGGAACAATGCCTCCACTGCCATAGGTGGTGCAGCAAACTCAGCTCGAACAATGTCGTGCGGGACGGATGGTTTGCTGCGTATCATGCTCGAGAGCATCAAGATCTGTGGTCTCTCCAACTGTACCCATGTGGAGGCTGCAAGCCCTGGTGCCCAAACCGCTGCTGCATACATCAAGGCCGGTGTCACTAATGTATCAAAGAGCCACCCATTGGTGCGGGGTTCCTGAAAATGTGCTTGATGACACTGACGCTCAAGGCCAGCAAAAGCTGCATACCCCCGGGTCACTCTGTCTCGGACTGCCTGAGCCATGGAGAAGCGTCCAGCTGAGCTAGTAAATGTGATGCCAAGGTAAACATAAGAGCTCACCACCTCGACCCGCCCTCCTGCTAATGTGAGAGTAGTGTGGCTCTTGACTGCGGGTGAGGTGTGGAAGATCATAACCTTGGTTTTCCCAAGGTTCACTGTGAGACCTTGCTGTGCACAGAAGTAACTTTTGGTGCTTTGCTTTTTTTTTTTTGGGTTTTAGGCCTTGCTTTTTGGCCTTAGAGCTGCTTTTTAAGAAAGTGTCTTTTAGCTTTTTGGTCCGGGTCAGCCTCCTCTTTCCAATGGTGTCCTTGGCTCGCGGTCGACCCTGTGTTTGACTTTTTGCTTTTTCTTGCTTTTTGACCACATCAAGAGCCACAAGGTGTCTTTGAAGCCCAACCTGCGTGTCGGATACCAAGACGATGTCATCAGCATAAAGCATAATATGGACAGTAATACCTCATAGCTCAACCCCAGAGCCTCCTCCCTATGTGATGTAATCGATCACCTCATCAATATAGAGCCCAAAGAGCGTGGGGGAGAGCGGGCACCCTTGCTTCACACCAATGGTGCTAGCAATTGTGTCGGACAAGCCTCTTGGGCATCGGACTCTCCCAAAGACCTGCTCATATAGCCTGTATATGCCCCACATCATGTCTGAGGGTATGCCTAGTGTCTGTAGTCGCCGAAAGAGGCGCTCTCTGGGCACAGTATCAAATGCCTTGTGGAAATCCACAAAGCAACAATAGAGCCGTTGCCTCCGTGCCTTGGCTTGATCAATCAGGCACCTCAATGTAAAAATGTGGTCGATGGTCGAGAATGCTCGTCTCGGAAGCCTGCCTGGCCTGTTGCTCTCAAACCCCCATCCTCTGCATGAGTGCTCAGCTCTGCCTCCAAAACTGCCCCGTATAGTTTGGCCAATCATGATGGTCCTATAGTTCCCGGGTTCTAGTACATCTCCCGCTTTATGGATCGGCACAATAGTGTGCATCGTCCACTCAGTCGGAAACCCCCCCCTCTGACAAGATGAGCAAGAAATGGTGCCAATGTATCAATAGCATAGATGAGATGCTCTCCCTGTAATAAGGAATAAACTCATGCTAGGGGAATTGTGGATGACTAGAATGCCCAACAAAGAGAGAATAAACAAATAAACGCAAAATTGGTTATGCCTCAAATGAGAGGGGAACTTTCCTTTTTATACATATTCGTGGCACCAAGGCACATTACGATCCCTTTGCATATGGGATACCTCACACATTCACATATGAATATTTATTTCTCCCATTTCACATGTGAATATATATATATATATACATATATACATATATACATATATATATATATATATACATATATACATATATACATATATATATATATATATATACATATATACATATACATATATACATATATACATATATACATATATGTATATTCATACAATGATGGTCTTCGATTTCTTCCTTAGATTCTTCATTGTTTTCTTCTTATTGTCCATATTATTGATTGGTAGGTAATGGATTTGCAAATCTGATTGTTTTAGCATCGATGGACCTTACAGGTGGCGCCACCAGTTGGTGGAGTGACTGGCAGGACTAGCATACCGAGGGGGGCGCAAAGTGGGAAGCCTTTATGGAGGATTTCAGGATCAGATCTTTACCTCTCCAGTATTTGGATAGGTTGGAGCCTGGAGGACAAGCTTCGAGGTCTTTGCCAGAACTCGCAGCCAGTCCTTCAATACACCAATGAGCTCGGGACTCGGGTTCAAAAGGGGGATAAAGAGTGCCTTGGTGTTTTTCTCTATGGGCTTGATCTTTAGATTCAGTGGGATGTGGGGGCTCTTTAGCCCAGAACCATGTTTGATGCCATCCAGCTTGCCCAAGATATGGAGATGAAATACAATCACGGGAAACCTAAGCAGTCCTCCATGCTAGTAGCCAATCTAACATCAACCTGAAGGTAAGAAAGAGCATACGTCCCGGGACAAGGGTCCTAACAAGTAATGAAGCTACTGATGACAAGGTAAGGTTTGTTGGCAGATTTACCAACAGAAAACATTATGAAGCATTCATAAGTTAACAAACAAACAGAACATAAATAAATAATATCATGTCTTGATACTGTCTGAAGGGGGCAAGTCAAAACCCAAACAGGCTCAGTCTAATCTGACACCTGACAAGAAGCATGCTGAAGGCATCATGAGTGGTAAATTGTCCCCTATTGAGATAGGTCAATATAGCAAGAATAACGGTTGTTTTTTTTTTTTTGTCATGGTAAGGGGACATACCAAGGCCCAATGCCCTAAGAATACAGTTCCGTCTCCGCAGGCCTCCACGGCTTCAGTTTTACACTCCATCTGCTCCTCCATCTACTCCATCATCGTTTGGACCGCCGATGGTTGACACCATTATTAATAGGGAGTTGCATGATAAGCAGGCATCGTGTCATGATGTTGTTTGACACCGGCAGCATAGAGGATGTTATCACAGAACATGCCGCTCAGCGTGCCCATCGTAGGTTGACTCCCATTGCTCATGAGATCGCTGGGTTTGGGGAAAGCATGAGTACCCATGTAAAGTTTGGGGCCCGGGGAGTGAAGTTCCTCATACAGCAAGTTGAGTTCGTCAGGGATTTCATCGTTGCCCCTCTTGTATCTTGTGACATCATCCTTGGCATGAAATGGTTCCATAACTTTCGACCCATTCCCGATTGGGAGCATCATTTGTTCTAGGTCCGTACTAATGTTTCCAAGCTAGTATGCTTGAAAGGGGAACTAGGCATTTCTAACTTTGCTCTCATTTCTAGGCGAAACGGGAGATGCTTGAGTATCTTCCGGGTAAGGACAATCTAGTGGTTGATGCATTGGAGTCGGAAGGGAGCTACATTTGTTATATCCCATGTGTTCCCCACCTTGCTAGACTCGGGGGCACCGATCCTCTCAGCTGGGACTGCGGGTAACGCTTATTCTTACTTTTACCATTATAATCATCTAGTAGTAGCTAACTGGTAGTGGGGGCAGTCCTGTGCCATGGTTGTAATCGAACGGGTCCAGGGTCAGCCGTTGGCACGATCTTGTATCAGGCCAAGCCATGCATACTATAAGCAGCTCTGTACGCATGGTGCTTCTCTTTGGATTAGGAAGCTCCATTTTCGGGAGTCTTTACTCTGTTTTCTTCCTCAGTTGTGGGGACTGGTAGCTAATATGATTTGGTCTTGAGGGCTTCTCATGTAGCTGTCAATGCTCATTGTACATAATCAGTTCTTAAGTAGTCTTAGCTCCCTTGCATTTTACTGGAATTGCATGCATTCTGTTGGTACCAGCGTAGTCTTGTCAAGGGCAGCAACATGTCTCTACAGTACAGATTGGTCAAGGAGATCTACAGCAGTATGTGCCACATGGCAGCCGACCATTGGCTGAGGTTGGCGCACATGTATAGTAGGTGAGTAGGCAGGTGGGCAGTCCCCTGGAGCAGGCGCATGGATGTGTTGGCAAGGCCTTGACAGTGCAGCTGGGGCACAGGCGTGAAATCATCATTATAAAGCTGTCGGAGCAATTATAACAGGCTGACCTTAATAAAGGTGGCTGAACCAACCACACATCTGTATGTGCACCTGGAAGTCATCATAATCGTCTGCTTCTCCTCAGCGCAAGCATTCTATAGATCGTTTCTCTACACGTGGGCTGGCCAAGGAGGTCTTCTACTACTACAGGTGTTCGGCTGTGAATATAGCCTTTTGCATTCACAGTCATCTTTTGAATAGGAGATTCCATTGTAACACTTTCTTCTTATACATAATACAGACAATAGTTTAGGACTCTTGTGTGTGCTTTTTGTTTATTCCTCTGCTATTTTTCGAAACCCTAGCACATGAGCATGAGTGTTCTACAGTTGGTATCACCTGCAGTGTTTCTTCATGGATGGTTGCACAAAGGGAAAATGTTGGATCAAGCGAGAGTTGGATACCCACAGGTTTCTTTGCAGGTCTTTGTGTTGACACTGCATGGGCGGAATGTGAGCCTTCACACTGGATGTCTTAGTACAAAGAACTCAGTTTCAGCAGGCACACAAGTGCATCTCACAGGTGCCAAAACTGTACGGCAAAGGACAGCTGCTGTACAGGCAGCAGCCAGCAGGTACCACAAGTACAACTCAGGTCGTACAGGGCAGTATAAACAGAATTCTGGGTGGTACAGCTGGTACAGTGTACGATCAGCAGTTTATACAGCATGTACAGGCATAATCGGACGAGGACGACTGTGTATGGAAGGTACAAAGCAATGCGCCAGTTTTCAGAAAGAGGAGAAGGTGTCAATGCTGATTTTCATGGGCCCTTTTTAGTGCCTATTAACCTTAGGCTAAGATTCGGCAAAATTAATAAGCTTGGCCACATATCGGAGGAAGTCAGAACCTACTTGCCTTTCTTTCTTGATCCATTCCACCTTTGCCTTTCTATTCTTGATCGAGGGTGCCATGAATCGATGTCAGGACTCTTGGGTACCATGAATGAGCTTTGCTTGCCGGACAAAATATCCTTTTATTAGTTACCGAGAAAAACAGCCATAAAGGCTGAGAGTCAAGATGATCAAAAGGGAGGATGCACTTCTCCTCTGGCTGGCCGCTCTAGGTGAAGAAGGCTATCTCATACAATGGGGGGAGGGGGAAACAACCACACTGGTGGTCTATAATGCCAAGTAGGTTTGCCACCACTATCTGTAATAAAGGGACCGTGCCGCTAGATCCTCTCAAGAAGGCCTCCTGGTGCTTCCTCGTGTGGTCTGAGCCACCTTGAAGCTACTCCCACTGAGCTCGGGCGGTATGAATGATATCGAGCCAAATGCTTTGGATAGACTCCGCAGCTTTACCGCTACAAGTCTTCCATCTCTGGCTAGAACTTGGAGTCCAACGACCTGTAGGAGCAATTGGAACTGGCACTGCAGAAATATGAAGGTAAGAGATCTTAAGGACTAGTCCTCACATGGCATGATGATCGTGGTCTCAGTGGCCTAAGAAATTGTGCCCCACATAACAATATAGGCGGGAGTTCGATCCATAGTGAAAATGTATAGGATCCTCTGCCAAACTTGCTAAGCCTTCAGGCAATCACAGAGACAATTTTGCTGAGATTCCTGGGGATAGTCACACCTCTGACATAATGCTCGTCTACCCCCAATGGCCAACCAAGTGCAAATTGCTAAGCTCCGATGTGCCATTTGCCACATGAAAAGAGTGGTCTTCCTCGGCCGAAAACTATGCCACAATTGCTTCCAAAAATCTGAGAGTGTGCAGCGGGGGCCTTGGGACTACCAATGTGCTGCTACTATTGCTGGAGCGCCCTCCACCTCTGACATTTGAATCCTACAGCCTAGCTGTGCAGTGTAAGCAAAGAAGGGGGTGCCAAGTGTCTCCTCATTGTGATTTGGATCTTGCCATGTCCACGCTTCCGGTCCTAACAGAAGACTCGTGAGAGGCCGGCTCTCCACAATCCATAACCGTTAGAGTCTCTCTATGGCCACCTTGACCGGTGGATGGTCGATGTGCCACTTATGTGCATGAAAACTAATCAACCTCACCCTCTGTAAGTGCATCCCCTGAGGTCCTCTAATGGAGGTCTCTGCTCTCTCTTATTTGCCATGAAGCCCAATAGAGAAGGTGAGTAAGGTGGAGCTATTGTCCACACCATGAACTGCCAAGGGTATATCATGCCTAGTGAACACTCCCAGCCATTGCGGGGGAGGAGGTTCCGGTATCAAGGCTGGTTACTCCGCAAGGATGGAGGAATCAATGTCAAGGCTAAGTCGGTCTCTGTCCCCGATTGCAATAAGGTCTCTCTCTTTAGCCTCTGGTGGCATCCGTCTGAATGTAATACAATCTCCAAGTGACCTAGCGGGGCCCGTGCTCAAAGTTCCCAATGATACGTGCAGATGAGCCTCGAACATGTGACCACTAGGCAGACGAACCATGGGATTCCAGACAAAGGCTGTCAAAGCCGCTTCTCGGAGGCTACTAGAGTTGATTGCTGAAGGGGGGCCGGCCTGAGAAGATTCCAAGCATGCAAGAGACTAGTTGCAAGACTGTCCTCAAATGTTGGGCTAAAGCCACATGCCCGCATCTATGTGAAAATCCATCTTGTGCTTTAAGGCCAAGGGCCTCCTAGGATCGAGGTGTGGGCGGAGATCTTAGCCAAGAGGAAGTCCTTCCAAGGCTCACCACTTGGAAGAAGACCTTGAACAATCAACTTGCCCAACAGGGCATGGCTTTGAATGGAGGGGTCGATGATGCCTAGGCCCCCTCTGCATCAAAGAGTTGGATGATCTCTCTCTAGGCCGCCTTGGCCAAGGAAGGTCTCCTGTCATTGGTAGCCCACAGAAAGTTTCGAATCAAATGCTAAACTTTCTGAAAAGCCTCAATCCGACACCAAGTCGGGGCAGGCGATGAGCCACTAAAAAGCCTCAATCTGACGCCAAGTCGGGGCAGGCGATGAGCCAATCCGTAATCCACACGACTTGTGCCATTTGATGTGTGCTCCGGATGCACGACAAAAAATCTCATTCATCTCGGCAAATCTCGGAGGTTCCCCTTGTCCCCGGCAAGTATGCTACTGCATCATCGACGAACTTAGAATCGAGCAACTCCTCCTATGCTCGGATGGGAAGACGCAGTCCTTGGAGCCCGATCTTCTGGGCGGAGAGGAAACTACCCATGGCCTTGGCAACAAACAGGAAGAGATAAGGTGCTAGAGAGCACCCTTGCCGGATTGAGCGAGAAAGTGGAAATATGTCACCTCTAGCTTCCTGAATAAGAACTTGGCTGTGTGAAGCCCAGTAAAGTCCTGACACACCTGGGACCCACTCCTTTGAGAAAACCATCCTGCACATCATCCCTTCTAGAAAGCCCCAATCTACTCTGATATGGGCTTTCTCGAAATCAAGAAGTGTAATGAGATCCTGCTAATGCATCCTGGCCAACGCGGTCACCTCCTAGAAGGTGAGGATATCTAGAATACTCTGATCCTGAACAAAGCCCGTATGTGTACCCTGAATCAAGACAGGGAGAAAGGGTTGCAGTCTCCGAATGTGGCCTTGGTCAGAATTTTGTAGGCCATCCCTAGGAGGGTGATGGGTCCTCATTGCCGAATCTCAAGTCTGTCACCACCCTCCTTGGGAATCAAGTGTATTAAACCCTCACACTATTTCTCTGAACTCTAGCACATTGGTACAAGGGTTCTACAGTAACACTAGTGGGGTGCTGATGAGCAGAATGGAAGTTGTATGGCTAGCACAGGTGGAGCAGGTGGCATTGTAAACCAAGGAAGGCAAATGTAGGTGGTGCAACAAGGCTAGCAACAACTGAGGAGTATGTCAGTAGGTGTATGATTGCAATGGAGAAGCGTCGACAGATGTACAGTTGGAGGGGAGCAACGTCGACAAATGTACACCTTGTATGTTGAGGGCATAAAGGTGCAACAGCCAGGAGAAGAAGTCGAGCTGGTCGGTTCGATAAAGGTGAAGGAGGTGAGGATGGTGCGTGAGTCCATGCACCTCTCCACACAGGTGTGGATGATGGGCGCCCAATTTTGCCTGGGCAACCCATCGTCAAGTGTGTGTGACCTTGGATTTTACACCAGCACTTCAGAAGGTTCACACCCATCTTTAAAATAGGGACACCCTTACTAAACAGTGTCCAGCCTTTTATTAAAAGCTGGGACCTAATAAATCACAATACACTATTTGCAAATCAAATTAAGTGTTACGAGAGTACTTACCACATGTAAAAAGTCCATAAACTATGTTAGAAGACAAGTTTACGAGCACGATCTAATAATAAAGAGTATCGGGTGGTGTCCCATCGTCACTAGACTAAAATTTACACACATCCAGCAAGCATCAAAATACAATTAATGTTATTCTTAGAATGCAATGCAACTCCTTGTAGTGGAAAATTTCCCATTCGTTTGCTTGTACTTCACAAATAATTTCCCATTCATTTGCTTGTATTTCACAAATCTAGGTCCTGGCATTGACTCCAAAAAGACCCAACATATCCCTGAAATTCCAGCCACCACCTCTGAGCTAGCTAATCATAGTGGTCCTTGGGGATTAAATCCAGGTAGTGAAAGAGGGCTAGATGCACATAATATATTGATGGCATCTTGACCTTTTCGATATAGTCACTTTGCCCGCCTGCACCAAGCGACCACACTGCTTAGCCGAGAAGTGGTGAAATAGGCCAACTCTAGCGGATGTAAGTAGCGCAAGGATCATAGTGCAGTAGCCAACGGAAAACCCCACCAAAGTACACATGGAGTAGGGTCCAAAGTAGCGGACCGCGTGGAGGGGTCCCAAGCCCCCCACGCCTAGCCACCGAGAGCCAAGCATCCCCTCAAAAGGTGTGCATGCATCTACTCCAGCTTTTATACGCCCACAACTAACCCCAACCACGACTTATGGGATGGCGATTGCTACATGTAGATAGTAGAGGGTGGTGACAGTTCATTCCAACAAGCCTACGTGTGAACCCTTCAGGTTCCCATGTGCCATGCTAAGCCCTAGCCCTAACCTTAACCTGGGTAAGTACAAGCTCCTAGCTCCAGGTTAACCTAAACCTAGGCTTGTTGGGACGTAACATTATCTCCCCCTTCTATTAGGTTCACGTTCTCATGAATCGACAAGGAGACACACCATTGTAAGTGAAGCACCCATAACATCTACTCAAGTCTCTTGGCTCTTGCCTAAGTGAGTACGAAACTTAATCTCACTCTAATCCAAGAGTTGAGATAGTCAACCACAAAGTGTAGCAAGTTCTACCGGAACAACCCTAGCATAGATCCACATCACAACTTAGCTATCATAACAAATGGCATCTTGCATTGGTTGTTGGCAAACACTAGCCCACTCAGTGTAAGTAAGTTCCAACATCAAAGTTGCTCCCTTTGAAAGATTATAATTGGCATTAGCTTTTGTGGCCAGGTCAGATCCTCCCACCCAAAGATATAGTCAGGCATCTTGGTTATATCCCATTGCTTGGGAGTTGTCTTTGAAAGATGAAACTCAATGGGTGATGGCAAAATTGAAATTTAGGATTCTCAAATCATAGCCCTATGATGTACTGTACACTTCTGGCTAGCACTTTGCCTATAGAGAGACGCTATGTGAAGTCCAACATTGAGGAAAGACGCTATGTGAAGTCCATACTCTTATGGGTACTTGGGCTCGTATTCAGGGGTCCTCTCGTTCTGCGAGGCAAAGCGCGTTATATTTATGCTGGAGTGGGACAATGGCATTCTATTTTCCTCGAGTCCCACAAGTTTCTCATGGCATCATATATTGGGGTGATTCTATTCTTTTCCGACTTATAGCTGTCATTGTTGTATGCCTTTTTCATACTTAATAGAAGTCTCTTTCTTGGAAAAAAAAAACACTGAGGAAAGCAGATGAATATGAGGATTTGGCTACCCACGTATATATATATATATATATATATATATATATATATATGCACCAATGCTCCTAGTACTACAGTCACAACCAACTGTACTTGATTGCCACATCATCATTGCCATGGGGCAATGCCACATGTCATCTGTGCTATCCGATTGCCTTTGGATGCTATGTGATGTTTGGCTCTACCTTGCATACTCTTAGGTGTTTCACAATTGGGCTGTGATTAGAGAGAGATTAGTCACAAATTGTGACATGGGCTGTCTGTTGTCACGTGCACCAATGCAATGTGGTACACAGTGACAAACTAGCTCATCAACAGTGCAAGAATCATGTACAAAAGTAGTACCTTTTAGGATAATTTTGTCGTATGCCATGACCCCTGTGTGAGCCCAGTCCGGGACATGTCAGGCACGAGCTACGTAGGTCAGTCCTCTTAACCCACTGGGGAGAATTCAGCTCTCCCAGCCAAGCAAGATTGGTTGAACAGTTGGCAAAGAAAACCAAATGCAAGGCCAAAAAGGAGCGATTGCGGGCGGAGCTCGAAGCGAATGCGCACCACAAGCGATAGGTCCAAGAAGACTTGAGGGACCTGTTCCAATAGACACTCCGGACTCTGGTAACTTCTTTCCACCCTTCTTCTCCACAACCCCAGCCATAGTCTCGACAACAGTTATTTGTGCCTCACCGAACTTCACCAAGTACGACGGCAAGTGCGACCATTTGGTTGTGACTCAGTTTATTCACTTGTTTGTTGTCCACTTTCCTCTTTCAAAAATCACAAAAAACCAAGACAAAGTCCATCTGGTGGCTCCACACCTCATAGGCATAGTTGTTTCTTGTACCGGTATGATACCGTACAATATCATACGGTACACGGTTTTTTTTTCCCCTAAATTTTTTTTCCTTGGAAAAAAAATTCCAAATGCTTTAAAAAAATATAGAAACCCTGCTTAACGAAGATCCCAAATGCTCGCAATACTTCGCAACTTTCGTGTCCACTCAGTATTCCATATGGGGTTGTTGAGAGACCTAAAAAATCTGTCAAGGTAGACTGGTAGTGTACACTTGATTGGCAGGATGAGAGAATCTTGCTCATTCACTTGGAGATCCGTGGTATAGGTAGGCTAGACAATTAGATTCTCAAGTTATGTACGAGGGAGAAGATTTGGGCATGGCCATTTTGATCTAGAGAGGAGTCCCTAAACCTATCACCCTAGATGCACTGCTCGTATTTGTGCAAGGACGGTCCCTTAGTCATAAACGCTACACTGGGAGACCTTTGGTATTGCATTACCCATCCAGGTTCTTTTTTGGAGACAATCGGGAGATCCAACTGGGAGAGACACATATCCATGTTATGGTTCTTCAAGCACTGTAGACTCCTCCCCTCCCAACCTTCCCTCACATTCAAGCTTGAAGCTCCATAGGTTGTAAGTGTAAAAAAAGAAAACCGTATTTTATCGTATGGTATTCGAAAATTTCATATCATACCAAAAAATCCCGTACGGTATCGTATTTTTGTACCGTGACAACTATGCTCACACTTGGTGGGAACATTGGTCTTGTTTGCACACAGATCCTTACGCTGGCTTAGCGGACTATGATTGGGATACCTTTGTGTCCGATTTGAAGACCAGGTTTCTACCTCCGCATATATGACAAGTCTAGAACATGAGTTCTACAAACTCACCTAGAACGGTTCTCCCCTGTGCTCACCTACTCCAACAAGGTCATCACATCAACTCAACAATTGAGGAAGTCCGAGGAGAAGCTCAAGCAGTTCATTTAGGGATTGGATCCAAACATTTGGTCCCCCGTTTGAAATTGTGTACCTCAGACATATGATAGGGCTTTGACTCTTGTGTAGAATCATGAGACGATGCTCAATGGAGGCAAGCCCAAAACCGCTCCAGTCCTTACCAGCAGTAGTAGACGCTAACCATCGAGCAGAACCAGGCGTCTAACCAACAAGCATGTAAGGAGGCTCCCAACAACAAGGATCAAAAGAAGAAGGGCCATAATAGCTTTGGGAAGGAGTGACAAGATGGACCTAAGAAGACCTCTGAAGAAAAGATCGACGAGGGCCTTATTGGAGGATTTCTACAATCAGATGAGAAGGAACGATACTTCAAAGAGTATCGTTGTTTTTCTACCACCACACGGGACATGCGAAGAAGGATTGTGCGATTATGGGAGGTAGAAAAGAGCAAATAACCAGCCTCTACAGTGGCTACCGCTACAGCTGTACCACCCCCTCCACCCCCGTCCTCAACCACCAATGCTGTTCAGCTTTTGCTCGCTTCGAATGCGGTACCCGCAGTGGTATTTGATGAGAAGCAGAAGGGTGGAGTTGAGGAGCATCAGAAAGGTCTTATCAGAGCTTATGGCATAGCGAAGAGACTCTTGTCCTCTTCGACATGGGCAGTTTAGAAGATGCCATCTCTCCGTAGTCGGCGAACAAGATGAAATGTGCCCTTGTGCCGTATCATTTGGATGTGGACGGGTTCACTCCCGGCCTACGTACTCATATTTTCCAGAAAGCTCAACAGTTTGCCTTCACAGTCCAGAAGGCCCAGTTTTAGAGAGACTTCATTGTCTCACCCCTTCTTGGGTGCGACATGATCCTTGGAATTTAGTGGTTCCGCTAGTATGCTCCCCATCTTTATTGGAGGCAAAGGACACCTTCACAATCGTCGAAGGTTTCCCTAAGGTTGCTATCATTCGCAGGGATCAGAGCATTTAAGGTATTCCACTTATTTCCCACTTGCAAGCTGGTAGAGCTATAAGAAAGGGAGCTAAGTGTGTGATGATCCATGTCTGCCTACGGCAGATAGCGACATCCACCACGACTCCATTAGAACCCCAAATGACCGGCCACCTCTAGCAATTGACATCATGTTGAGGGATGATCTTCCACCAAGACCCCCACCCTCTCGTATCGAATTGATTCCTGGAGTTGAGCCACCCAGTAAGTTTCCGTATCGTCTTTCAAAGGCGTTGGAAGCTAAGTTGGAGACGCAACTAGCACAGTTGGTGAGGTTTGGTTTCATCAAGCCTTCTTCCTCTCCATTTGCTACAACGATTCTGTTTGTGCAGAAGAAAGATAAGACCGCACGTCTCCGTGTGGATTATCAAGTCTTGAACAAGTTGACAATCAAGAATAAGTTCCCCATGCCAAGGATAGAGTATATCCTTGAAAGGCTCAACGGTGCTTAGTACTTCACGAAGATCGACCTCAAAAGTGGCTATCAAGTCAGGATTTTTGAGGTCGATATCCCAAAGACTGCCTTTCAACGGAACGAGGGCATTATGAGTTTGTAGCCATCCCTTTTGGTTTGACCGATGCACCGGCACCATTCAACAAGACCATGACACGAGTCTTTGTTGTACTCATCAATATGTCTCTTCATTTTTTTGGATGACATTCTTATTTTTTCAGCCACTGCACAGCAACACGTGAAAGATGTGCAGAAGATCTTGCAACTTTTGTGAGACAATGAACTCTACATTAATGCTAAGAAGAGCAGATTTGGAGTTCAAGAAGTCCAGTACTTGGGCCTTGATCCTGAAAAGATAAAGGCAATCCTCGATTGGGACGTTCCAAAGACAGGCCAAGAGATACGTTCCTTCGTCGGCTTGTGCCAAGCATATAGCTCGCATGTGGATCGTTTTTCTAACCTTGTAGCACCATTGACATATTTGCTCAAGGGAGTGAAGACTAGAAGACAGAAAGTTACAGTCACAGGTAAGGCTTTAGAGGCTTTCTTTGCTTTGTCGACAAGCCTTTTGGAGGCTATTGAGCAATCGGCCAGGGCCCTTGTGGACTTGGGCCCAGTCGGCCAGGTCTGGCAGCCAGTCGGCCAGGTCTGGCAGCCAGCCGACCAGCCACCAGGCAGTCGACTAGCATTTTATGCTAGTCATCTGCAGCGGAATAGACATTTTATGTGAGTCTTGGCATTTAATACTGGCCGAGGCAATAAGGGGCAGTCGACTTGCAGCACGTGGGCATATAAAAAGGCAAGGCCTGTTCAGTCCCAAAATACACAGGTACAGATCAGAGATTGACATCAGAAAACAAGCATGTATGCTTAGGCTCTTGCTTGTGCATACTTACAATCTTACAGCCATACTTGTGCTCTCAGCCCAAGGCAAAGAAGCTCAGTCTCGGGCTAGTGTATTTCTCTCGAAGATAGCTTCAAAGCCGCCTAAAGCTTATGCACAGTTCTGCCCAGTGTTTGGTCACTTTGTCCTTGCGTTTGGCGGTCAGTCAGTCAGATTGTCCGCTCGGTCTTGTGGACACAGTTCAGCTTGTATACAGTTCTCCAACAGAAGAAATAAAGCAAATACTCCTGTTTGCGGCCGCGGGGGGGG
The DNA here is from genome assembly GCF_041138505.1 of Cibotium barometz. Lineage (NCBI taxonomy): Eukaryota > Viridiplantae > Streptophyta > Polypodiopsida > Cyatheales > Cibotiaceae > Cibotium > Cibotium barometz. The sequence continues at coordinate 29,651,621 of NC_141104.1, forward strand.
GGGGGATTCGGGACCCCATCTGGTGTCGTCTCTACTACATTTATTTCAGATTCATGTATGCTGTTTTAAAGGATTGCTAAAGACTCACTAAGCTCAGGTTTAAAGAAAGGCTTTGTTGTTTCACACGGTCCTGGCTCGGCGTATGCTACATCTGTTGTCCATCCAACTACTGCCAGTTATCCATGCACGTGTGGGCCCTTTCCATAGCTGGCTGCTTGCTGGAGATGCTTGCTCCTTTTTCGCTTTAGATCTCTCCAAACTGGTGCTTGTGGTAGTCGTTTGTGATGGAGGCTGCTCAATGTGGTCCTAGGCTCTGCTAGTGTGTGCATCATAGCTTCTATGTGGACTACTCTATGGCCACCCTATTACCACCTCATTTGACGGCAGCATTGAGGAGCACCTAGTGTGCTGCCTCGAGACCCACATCGATTCGGAACCGGTCATGGTTTTTTGGTTGCAGGTGCACCAAGAGGAAGTTCGAACATACCAAGCATCCGGTCACAGGTCGGAAGTTGCCCTAAAACCCAATTTTATTCCTATAGGATTGTATTTGCTAATGTGTGCTTGTAGTTACACATCCCATAAAAAGTTTTGCGGACAAATTATTACTTGAGGTGCACAACTTATAAGATGGGCACCCCCAAATTTAATGGAGTGTGGACCGTCCATAACCAGGCATGCTCCATCAATAAAGTATGGACACCCACCTACAAAACCCATATAAAACACCTGTTAGGACTCCAACACGATAGGTGTCCCTGGCCCCGAGGCCATTCACAAGCCTGGAATCCAAGCAGTGTCCACACCTTGAAACAAGTTCACTCGTGCAAGTCATATGCCAAACATGCTCAAATGCCGCATTGTATGGGCCCAAACTCCCATCTTCCAAGCTTGTATCCCAAGATGTTGAGTTAGACACACATACTAGTCCCACAGTGTCTCACCGAGACCCAAAAAGATCCATATGAGTTTAGATACCGGCACAAGTCCCACAATGTCTCACTGAATCTGGATCATACGCATTCAAGTTTGATAACCTGTGTTTTCCTCTTCTCAAAGAGGGCTGGAAAACACATTGCCTGCTGTCTTCTTGCTTGCATTTAGGCCTCTTGATGCGGGGCTGAAGCACATGCCTTGGGCTTGAGGGAATTGCAGATAGAAATGATGAACAATTGTTCACATATATATACCAATCTCATGAGCAAGTCGGCCTGCTGAAACTGGCCAACCAGGGAAAAGAGCACAGATAAATCAAATAAATGCTTTTTCCCCTTTTTGCTTGGGCGCCTATAACCAGATGGGTAGTGCCCCTCACCATTTGGTCAACGGGTGCCCAATGGGTGCCCATAGGCTGCCCACAGCCTTGCCCATGCTTCCATCACACTTCCGTGGCCATCGTTACCTTGCTAGAGGCCTTGGATGGAAAAAGGCATTCGCACAGGTAGACTCTTAAATTCCTAAATGACTCGTGTGGTATTGTGGGCACCTAACCATGGGCCTAATATGTGCCTGGGATTCCTGCACATCATTACAGCTTGCAATCGAGTTACATATGACTGTGCGGGACTTTCGCAAGACTTGACCAGACCCTAGACCTAGTTGGTGTGCCGCAGTCTGTCCGTGGACGAGGGCTCACGTGCTCGGTGCCCATCAAAATGGTGTCCTAAGTACTGGCTTAGCAGAATGTCCTCGTGGCAGCCTAGTATAGGAGTGGACGTGATAGCTAGCTGCAGTTCTTGCTAGCTGGCTGCAGTTCTTGCTCAAAGTCAAGGGGCTTCCTATGCATAGAGCAGTATATGATGGATGAGTCTGCTTTCAATGAACAAATGCTCTCTTCTATGAGCTTACCATGAGGCTATGCAGCTGAGGATAGGTGCCACTCCAATGCGGGAGAGTGTGATGCACACGGGAAGTCTAGGAAATTCTGAGCTGTTTGGGCAGGTTTGATGTGTGGCAGGAGAGGTGGATCATTCACGTCGGCAGGCAGACAGGCCAGTCGGACCCGGCAGAGCAGTTGGACCAGCCAACAGATGACCAGCATGAAGCTGCCCAGACCACATTGTAATCACCAATCCGAGATCTCTTTCAGAATCCAGATTGCAGAAGCCCTATAGAACCCTTTGTTTCACTACAGTTTTCTATCTTGTAATTCTATGCAAACTCAACCCTGTAGTCTTTCATTATAGATGCAATGACTTCCTTGCAGAGTATGTTGGTACTTCTCTGTGCGGTTGCATGATTACAGCAGTGGGCTTACACAAGAAGTTGGGATCAGTAATCTTCAGCAATTGTGCAGGTCGTTCCACAATAGTTCCTTTCCCTGCACATACTCAATGTATGTGCACTCACGGACACACCTAATGCACATGCATGCACAGATGTATGCTCTCACTTATCTCTAAAGTTCCTTACTACGGTTAATGGTTGTCTTGCTAAACAATTAAATAACTGCAGGCTTGGTTTTGTTAATTTTGTTTAATTCTCCGAAGTAAGATTAGTATGTGAGAACCAGTGTTGCTAAATTTATCTTTCTACAATTTTCATAGTCTGACATAATTGCAGGTAGTCACATGCTATATTTCTCCACTGATGAGTAAGTTGAAAGAAATGCTGGAGTCAAAGGAGTTCCGGTCTGGTAGTGATAGTGAAATCAGAAGTTTTCTTCATCAGGAGAAGGAATTATGCTCTAAAAGCCTTGTTTATTGCTTCTCCATGTGCCGTGTCAGTCCTGGGGCTGTCACTGTGTCATACCTCATGCATATGAAAATTAAACATGAGAAAATTGACCTGTACCCTGAAGGTTATGGATTCCAAAGCAAGATGTTTAGAAAGATTGACACGCTAGTAAATTATCTTAAAATGACTGCATTTGCACCTGTCAATGGTGGGGGTAGTGAGTGGGGAGGTCAAAGAGATGGTGGAGATGAACAAAGGTGTGATGGATCAGGGCGTGGACGGGGTGGACGATATGGATCTGGACAAAGAGGCCGAGGCCGTGAAGGTAGGGGTGGAAGGGGAAACCACTCATCAGGGAAATGGGGAAGTAATGACAGAGGAGAAGATGGTGATTACAATTTTGGGGATGCTCAAAAGGATGCTGAGAAAGAAGATGGCATAGGTGATACCTTTTCAGGAGGATGGGGAGGTGATGCTGATTGGACACAGAAACGATATGATGATGGAGGTGATAATTGGGGACGTGGTGGAAGGGGAAGCTTTAGAGGTAGCAGAGTGCGTGGTAGAGGGAATGGAAGAGGAGGTGGAAGGGGCCAATGGGCACAAACGAATGATAACAATGGATATGACAACTTCTGGGATGGTGGGAAGGGTAATAGTAAAGGGAAGGCAACCATTGATTCGGGAAAAGCATCAGACACTGGTGCCAGAGATGATTGGTGGAGATCAGCAGAGTCTCTCGAGGATCAGCACAGTAATCAGAATGAAAAAGAGCTGAATAATAGTTGGGGTGCAGCAAATAATAGCAAAGAATCCACAGAAAAAGATTGGAATGGATGGTCAGGGGGCAGCGGCTCCGAAGCTCTACACGAACCTCAGGCAATGGATGAAGGTTGGGGGAATGCTGGAGGAAATAGTACAGTACAAGGGAAGCATTCGCATGGCAAGGATGCAAGTGGATGGGCAGGGTGGGAAACTGAAAAGGAGGCCACTGGCAGCAAGTCGGGTGGATGGGCTGATTGGGGAGCCTCTGTCAGTAGCTCTGAAGCTCTACATGAACCTTTAGCAATAGATAAAGGTTGGGGAAATGCTGGAGGAAGTAAAGTACAAGAGAAGCATTTCCATGATAATGATGCAAGTGGATGGGCAGGAAGGGAAACTGTTGGAGGTGGTAAAACACACACAGAAGATGTCATTGGCAGCAAGTCAGATGGATGGGCAGATTGGGGAGCTTCTGGAGATGGTACAAAACCTGATGGATTGCAGGGATCGGGAAGTGCTGCTGAGTGTAAGAAGCCGTTCGATACAGTCTCCTCTAAGGATGCCACTGGCAGCAAGTCGGGTGGATGGGCTGATTGGGGAGCTTGTGTCCGTAGCTCTGAAGCTCTACATGAACCTTTAGCAATAGATAAAGGTTGGGGAAATGCTGGAGGAAGTAGTAAAGTACAAGAGAAGCATTTCCATGGTAATGATGCAAGTGGATGGGCAGGATGGGAAACTGTTGGAGGCGGTAAAACACACACAGAAGATGTCATTGGCAGCAAGTCAGATGGATCGGCAGATTGGGGAGCTTCTGGAGATGGTACAAAACCTGATGGATTGGAGGGATGGGGAAGTGCTGCTGAGTGTAAGAAGCCGTTCAATACAGTCTCCTCCAAGGAAAATGGAGAAGAGGCTAAAGATGGTCCAAAGGCAAACACTGGCTGGGATGAATTCAAAAGCACAGATATCAAAGCTTCAAATGAAAATCAATGGGGTGAGTGGGCTAGCTCTGACGGATGGGGATGTGGTAAAGGTCTATCAAGGGCAGATGTTTGGAAACAAAATACAGGAGGTGCCACAGGAAATGTGTCTGGCTGGGATGGCTGGGATGCATCCGAAAAGAAAGAGAGTCAAACTGAGAGTGGATGGGGAGGTGATCACCAGTGGACACAAAAGCCGAAAGGCGATGGGCATGACAATAGAAGTGGAAGTGGATGGGATGCATTTAAAAGCCAAACTGATAGTGGATGGGGAGGTGGAGGTGATAGCTTGCTGGGTAAATGGCCTGGTGACAATGGTCCGACACGAGCCCGAAATGATGGTGAGGGTGATAATTCTCATCACTCTGAAAGGGGAACATTTAGAGGTGGCCGAGGGCGGAGCAGAGGAATGGGAAGAGGTTGCAGTGGTGGTTGGACCCAAAACGAAGGTGGTGGTGCAGATGCTATGGGAAGAGATGGCAGGGACCATTGGTCGCAAAGCAAAGGTGATACGGGAAGACGTGGCAGGGGCTGTTGGTCACAAAGTGGAGGTCATATGGGAAGAGGTAGCAGGGGCCGTTGGTCACGAGGTGAAGGTGATAGGGGAAGAGGTGGGAGGGGCCGTTGTTCACAAAGGAATGGTGAAATGGGACGAGGTGGCAGGGGCCATTGGTCACAGAGCGAAAATGATATGGAAAAAGGTGGCAGCCATTGGTCACAAAGCCAAGGTGGTGGTGCAGGTCGTATGGGGAGAGGCGGAAGGAGCCCTTGGTCACAACACCAAGGTGATAATGCAGGTGATATGGGAAGAGGTGACAGGGGCCATTGGTCACTAAACCGAGGTGATGGTGTAAGTGATAATGTCTGCTGCAGTGGAAGTGAAATATCTAGCGGTAGCAATGGATGGAACAAAGACTTGGCAGTGGAAAATCTTGGAAAAGCTGCAGCAGCTGATGCCAATGAGTGGTGGGCATCAGGAGGAAGTCAAGCCACTGGACAAGGGGAAAATAAAGTGCAAAACAGTTGGGGTACAACAAGCAATGGCAAAGATGTAGCAGAAAAAGAGTGGAACAGATGGACACAAGGCAGTGCTGGTCAAGCTGCCAGTGCTTTAGAAACAGGCATGGACGGTTGGGGAAAACCTGTTGAGGACAAAAATAAGTTGCCAAACGAAACAAATGAGAATCCTAATGATGGTATAAGGAGCGGCTGGGATACATTTGCGAGCAAAGATTCTCCACAGAAACAATTGAATGAATTTATGCATAATGGCAGCTCTAAGGTCAACGTATCACTTGAGGAAGGTAGTGGATGGGATGCTAACGACAGCGGTGGCCACTATCGGTCACAAGGTGGTGGGCGTGGTAATGCCTGCCCCCCCCAAAGGGGAACACTCAATGATAACAGAGGGTGGGGCAGAGGGATGGGAAGAGGTCGCGTTGGCCATTGGCCTGAAACACAAGCTGATTCTGGAAGTGATGAAGCTTGCTGCAGAGATTCTATGGGAACCACTGGGTGGAGCATGGAGGAGAAATCTGGATCGGGTTTCAAATCCAATGCTGATGTTTGGAAACCAACAGATGCTGTAGGTAATCCTCCTAGTGCAAAGCAAGATGGATGGTGCACAAAAAGTGAGAGCGGAAGTTTGTTAGAAAAGCAGTGGAATGGATGGGCAGACTCTGGTAGCTCTAATTGCTTGGGGAAAGGTCAGGTATTAGGTAAGGTTGAGGAAGGCGCTGGTGAGGTTGGTCAAGGGTGCAAAGAGACTGCCTCTGGCAGTGAACCAAGTGAATGGGCAGAGTTTGGTACCAAACAGATTAGCTGCATGGAGCTTGAATCAAATTGTAGGGTGGTAAGAAAAGAAAGCATTGAAGAGAAAGGAGATGGTATCTGGGGTGCAAGTGAAGACCATGAAAACTTACCTGATCGTAAAGAGACGGAGGGATCTGCCAGCCCCCGAGGTCCTATTGACGTTGTTGAACCAGGAGAAACAAGCCATGCATTGAAGGGCCAAGACACAGTACAAGATGCTGTTTTAAGTGGTGCAGCCCAAGGTAACAGATCAGATGATTTGGTTGTTGACATGCTTGAATCTGCCCGCTCTTTTAAGGACATGGGACAGAAGGGCATAACTAATTGTGTCACAACAGTAGACTGTGTTGTTACAGGATCCAACGAAGATCCAACAGGAAATAGTGTTCGCCTTGTTTGAGAATGGAAGAAAGTAATCCTTCTGGAGGACCCTGGAGGCTCTGGAGGACCCACACTGATGGTTTGGGATATAGCGGGTGTCTCCTCAAATTGGGCAAAGTTGAGGGGGGTTTAGCTAAGGAGGGGTGTGTCCTCTCATGTGAAGCTATTTCAAGTTTTTGTCAAGAAACTATAAATCAAGGAAAGCCAAGCATCTGAAATGCTATGAATGGCATAAACCTTTCATACATCATGTTTGATTATCTGGCTTGTAATTATACTCGGGTATCATCCTCGTCTTATCCCTTTTGATATAAACTGTTTGTCCCTTTTGCTTGAAGGTGAACCGGATGCATCAATGTGATTTTTTCCAAGACCGAAGATTCGTTTTTCACTGTTCTGTAATCAGCAGCCTCTTTGCTAGATAAGTTTAGTTTACCATGAGTACCATGCCAGTATGGCAGTCAATGCAGTTACATCTACACACTTTTTTGGTGAAAACACTGTTCATATTTATATTACGGAGAGAAGCCCAGTAAGAGGCTTCTCTTAAGATTCTACATCTAGTAGCAGTGGAAAAACACATCATACTGTTGCTGGTCAATCTAGTTTGAACTCCAACCATCATGCAAGGACTGGCGTAGAGATAGGTGAAACCAAACATACTAGTCCATCTGTGGCTGTTAAAAGCCACGTTATCCAGATAGTCCAAAGCACCGAAATATCTTACCCAAGATGTAATTCTGAACCCTTTGTGTGCTACGTCCAAACATCCAAAAGGTTTTGAAAAATCGTACAGTAGGGAATCTGACTCTCAATTCATCTGACAATTGCTGCAGGAATTGTCTACTAGGCGGACAAGACCACAACAAATGAACAAGAGTTTCCATATTGCAAGTGCATGTCATACATTTAGCATTGGCCGTCTTTCTTTTTGCTAACATCTCCCATACTGTAAGAGCCCCAGTCAAACATCTCCACGAAAAGACACTCTGTTTCAATGGTAGGTTATTCTTCCATATTCATTTAAGATAACCTTTCCACCACTGTAAAGGCTTATTCATATTCCACACTCGATTTGCATGATTATGATCCATGGCGATGGAAAAACGGGCCGTATACTTTTGCAGCTTTAATACGAGACAATGGAAATGAAGTGATCAGATCAGGTCTACTGTTACGCAGTGGTGAAATCATCTTTCCTATGACCAATCACGTTCGAACACATTATGCTATCCATCAAACTGATCCATAAGCATTCTCAAAAGAGGCTGATAATGCATGCCAAGATTACATCTCCTATTTGCATGTGACATGCCCATTGTTTTGCAGTACGTGTCCCACGCTATGAACTCCCTTCTGTGAAAGAAAATATGCTTTTCATGGTTCTTTCAACGTGAAAGGCATTTGAAACGCTCTCTCCAACGAATGTTCTCCTTTGCGAGAGTATTTCCTGTAGGTGATGATGTGACTACCCATTTCAAGTAACACAATACTTTCTTCCAATCTTGAATCAATCTAGAGGAGTGTGAACAAGGTATCTTACCTTCCATATGTCCCAAAAGGATTTCCCTGTGATCACATTGCCATATGCCGAATGAATTCACCTTATAACTATGGCACATGGCTGCCATCATAATTGCCCACGGTTGCTCTTCTTAAAAAAAGATTAGTATCATAGTACTCTTGTGGGCAAGTACATGATAATGAATATCTAAAATATTCAACCCACTATGCATTTTAGGAGTACATATATACTAACATTTGAACAATCTCAAAGCCTTACAATTTGATCTTGTTTTCCAAAGGAGATCCATAGCTCCAGACATAAAGTTCGAGATTGTTTTCTTATCCCATATCAATAAGGGTATGAAAACCTATATATAAGCCATAACAATTGATTGACCAATTTGCGGCTTGACATGCAAAGGCCACGTAGATAGATGCCAGTAGTCTACTTTTTTGCATAACCCAATCCATTGCATCTTTAAATGATAAATTCCATCCCAACGGATATCCTGAGTGCTTGACAAGTTGTCTTGGCAAAAGAATCTCTCTCGGCCATTGCATCCTATGCCAATCCAAACTTTTCAAAGGAAGTAATTTAGACTTCCGAAGATTGATCATTAATCCAGCAACCAAACTATATAGTTGGAGAGCATCCATCAAAACTCTTAGATTGTTCTGATCATTCTTTGGGAAGACGAAAGAGTCATCTGCATAGGCATGAGCGATCAAAGTTTTGCCTTAGGGTAGAGTCAATCCTTGCAACTTCCCACTTTGAGTAAGAGCATCCGTATACAAAAGCAAAGGATGAGTTGCGATGGCATAGAGCATAGCACTAAGCGGACATCCTTGTCTCACAAATCTTCCTAATGTCAAATGTGACAATAGACCTTTACCAATTATACACCTAGTTGTACTGCTAGCATATAACCAATAAGTCACTTCTACCATACTTGAACCAAAACCCAGACACTTCATTATTCCTGTAATGAAATCCCATTGCATTGTGTCAAACGGTTTAGCTATGTCTATTTGCAAGAGAAGAACATCCTGATCTGTATATTTAGCATACTCCATACCCACATAAGCATTGCAAATGTTATCTGTAATATGCCTACACGGGATAAATCCATACTGTGAACCCTGTATGTAGTACTTTTGCTGTCCAAAGACAATAGGCAATGCCCATGCATTTATAATATGTACAAGCCCCTACTCTTGTTTGCGCCATGATAGCTTGGGTCATTCATTGTAGTCTGGATGTTAATAAGCAATTGCACACATCCACACTCTATTCAATTACTGGGTGCGCTAGTCAGACTTTGAAAGTGTTTGTAAAATGATGATTATGTATTCTAGTGTTAGGATGTAAGGTGTGGAGTGCTACAACAGGAGATCATCTTTAAGTGGCAGCTTGTGGATATGGCTCATGGGTTATGTATACTATTTGGCATACATTGCTTGAATTTTTGCATACATTACTTGAATTTTTGAAGTTCAAGTGCTGAGTGATCCTAGTGTTGATCATGAGTGTTAATTAATGTTTTGTTGTATACATGCACATTGCACCTAGTTGTTTATCATTTCTATTCATGATGTTTACCGGTTAGTCCATCATATGCTAAGTGCATCTATTCACTTTCACAATAATATTGTTTATGTATGTGGGTGAGTTTGTTTATGCTTCATAATCTAAGTGATTAACCATCATTAGCATTGCATTCTCATCTCCTATTTTATAACATGGTATCAAAGCCTCCCTTCTTGGGAGCTTTCTCTATGTGAGAAAGTGTGTTCTTTCATATTTGATTTTTTCATCATTTTTTCTTACAATTTGTGAGGGATTTTCTTATTGCATTAGTTGCAAGATTGAGCTGATTCCCTTGCTTCATTGAGTGGCATTTGAAGCATTCATAAAGCTCCAATCATACTCCTAGTGGATATAGCTACATCCATTGGAGTGAGCACTATTATCATCTTAGTGAATACTATTATCTTTGTGAACATCCTTATGTGGTGCATAGGCATTCCCCCCATACTTGTGTGAGTGGCATACATGGTATTGAGAGAGGGAAGAGCTTTGAATCATTCTCTCATTTGAGTACCAGAGAGTGAGAGGAGAGAAAACTTTGTGACAACCTTTTTGTGAGAGAAGCATTGGAGCTAGAAGGAGCAACCAAGCAAGCTAAAGTTGGGGACTCCTTCAAGGTCATCATCAACAATTGAAGTGCTGTTTGAAGATCAAATCCAATGGATTACAACATTGGATGTTAGCACAACAACATTGAAGGTATCATTTACTGGTTTTCTTGAGTGAAAACAGTGTAAAAATACACGCTATTTGGAGGCTTCTTTTGCATTTTTGTGGGCATCTCCTCCAATAATTTTGGTAGGCATTTTGTAGCCTAGCACAGGGGAACTCGAGAGAAACTGAACATTTAAAGAAAGCTCTTGTAACCGGTTGCCTAGAACCAGGAAACTGACAGAGGGTTCAAGCCTGTGTTGAGCAGAGAAAAAAAGTATTTTTCAGCTCAAATCTCCAGCATAACCAGCGCAATTGCAAAAGGGTTCTCTGGTTCTGACTATGCCGATCTGGCGCAGCAAAAAATCTGAGCACAATCGTCGCCTGTGTGAGCATATTGAAGTGTTTTCTATCGACGGGGTATGCTGTATCCTCTACAGAACAAATTAGTCTCTAATCCTTGGGCAATCAAAGACTTCTATTACAGTTTTCTCTTGCGCATCTACGGGCTGTCCCACACCACAAAATCAGCGCGACTGCCGCCCGCTACCAACTTTCCTCCTCCATTTTAGGAGGGAAAGTTTTTTAAATTTATCTTGGTTGTATTGTCTTCCAAGGTCTAAGGCTTAAATCATTCAAACACAATCTTTGTGAGTACCACATTAATGCCTCATTTATCATCCTAAGTGGAAAATGCATTCATTGCCTAGAGACAATCTCATTTTGTAACATGATCTCAGTATGTAAAGAGCACATCATATCCTTCCGAGTGAAGAGAGTACATCATGCCTAGGTTCATTCACATTCCAACCAAGGCACAACTCAGAGCATCCAAATATTCTCATAAAATTAAAAAGGAAAGGACCCTACCCCACTACTACCACCTCGCACAATCCCTTAAATTATCAAAACTTATGTGTACTCAAATGCATCTATTTGGCAAAGGTCAATTCTGAATTTGTTGTGTGTGGTTATCACTTTGTGTGCATTTGGATAGAGTGTCTATTGTTACACCTCTTTGTGTGAGAGATCATACCATTGTACACCCTCTTACTTGAGCGAATGGTCTCATCATCATCTTTAACTATGTTGATACGAGCCACAAGTGTGGAGTTGTTTTTCTCCTCTGGGCATTCTAGTGCAATGTGCCCCTCCTTGTGACATTTGTAACACTTGACAACATGATTCTTCAGCTTGCCATTTGAGGGTTTATTATTATTATCTTTTTGAATATCTCCTTTGGCTACATCTTTACCCTTATACATCCTGGATTTATCAAAATTTCTCAAAGGAAAAGATGGTTTAGAAGACTTTACATAAGAAATTTCCTATATTCTAGAATCTCTAGAAGTAAAAGTTTTGCATTCAAAATTGAGAGCAAGATCTATAGCAGAATTGAGATTATGAGAATGAAACATATTAACATCTGCCCTATTAGTAGGCTTGAGACCGAATATAAATTTTCCTATTTGCTCTCATTCTTTGACCTTCTCGATCACTTGAACCTACAGATTATCCCAAAATTTATTGATGTAAGCTTGGACATTCTCTTTCTCCACTTGGTGTAAAGTATCCCATCATTGAGACGATCTTTAGCCTTGTATTGCGAAGGAAGAAAATGCATTTTTAAATCTTATGAAATTCCTTCCATAAACTTCCATTAACCTACTACATGGAATTCCTTCCATGTTTTAGGTCGATGCTTGCCCTATTAAAGCATTCCACCATAAAGCAGCACTTTCAAATGATTGTAAGCACATATTAATTTTCCTTTTTCAAAGAAAATTCACCTGAAAAATAATGATCCAGCTGACTAAGCCATAAAATAAGCACTCGAGCATCTTTCTTTCCATCATAGTTCTGAAAAGTGAATGCCTTTCGGCTAATCCATGAGTCTTTTTGAGAACTCTAAGCACTCATTTTAGCCTTAACAGTGCACCTAACATGATCACTTTCCTCTTCATCACAGAATTAAAAAAAACACATTTACGCTTAGAGTGCTTAATACGACGCTCTCATGCCTAGAATCACGTTTATTTACTATTTTCTCTTGAAGTGCGACAGTTTGCTCTTGTATAGTGGGTTGTGCGGGTCAATTGGCCATTGCAAATAAAAATATAAATTTATAATACGGATGAATAAAATAAAGACAAAAAAGTTAGCTCTTGATACACCTTGAACCATGTTGAATTTGGGTTTGAAATTTATCAAAAGGTTGATCTCTTAGCACCGTCCTTTACTCCAATTCCGAATGAGTTCCGAGCATGGTCAAGATTCTAAAGTTTTTAGTTGACTTCATCAAGATTTTAAGCCACTTTGAATTTGTAGAGCATTAAGAATCTCGTTGAAAGCTTAAATTTGATGAAGAAGAAAAAAAAGCTTATGTAAATTATAAGGTTTTTTTAATTAAAAACTTATAAGGTTATAAGATTTAAACCTTAAAGGTTAATCTTTAAGCTTTTAAGCTTAAAGGTTTTAACTTTTTCTTCCCATGGCTTTGGTGGAAACACACACACACACACACATACATAGATTCGCCTATGCCTGATTCTACCTGAAATCGTTCGTGCCCGATTTGTGATAGAGGGAGGAGAAAAAATAAGCTTTAATTTTTTTAAAGCTTAAAAATCAAGCTTAATTAATCTTTAATTAAAAGATTAATTAGCATGTGAAAAAGGACTCTCTTTTTCCTCAAAAGTGACTTGAGAGCAAACAACTGCCACACCCACTATAGGTTTCTGACACTGCCATTGGTTTAGCAATCCGAGAGTTGAGCCCATGCCTCCTTCTCTTGCCGATTCCATCCGTAAGATCAGATTATGGAGAGATTAAGAATTGGAAAAAACCATTTTTCATAAAGAAGGGTGGCTTTTGGCTTATGTAGAGTGGTTTTCCAGCTTCTTTTACCTTGTGGCCTTTGTCCTTTGGATAAAAGCTTGCAACTCTTCAAACCTTTGATTATTTACATGCCATTGCCTCTAAAAATACAAAAAGTGTGCTTTTCCTTACAATGCACTCTCTTATGCTCAAAATCGAGTGTCCATAAATTGAGGCTAGGGTAAAGCATATAATGCTTTACAAAAATATTAAAGTTTGAATGTTCAAGTAGCTTGATAAATCTAAGCTTCTAAATTAAATCAAAATGTGCACAAGCTAGCACAAACATATACAAAGCTTGTTTCCAAAAAAATGTGTGCCATGAAATAATAATGTGCGCATCTTCCTCAATCTTTTGAATCCTCTTCACTTATAAAATATCCAAAAATAAATTGGTAAACAAATATTCCATAGGTATACAAACCATCACCACACACATATTTGCCAAGCGTAAGTAACCCAAGAATTACCCTTCCATACAAACCAACTGTACCAAACATTGGAGGCCCCAAAAATACGTCAATATACACCAAAATAATTCATATTTACAATGGCATCACCATGATATTAACATAATTTGGCATGACGTATAAATAATCCAAGCATCCCCGAATTATCTAAGAGGATAGAATAATATTTTTAAGAGAGCTTAAAATACATTCTCATAACAAAAATATCAGATAAATATGCTAAATAAAAGGGGGGCGTAAAAGGGATCAAATGGGGCTGGAGATAATCATTCCAACACCTCCTCTTCTCAGCTCTAGCACGTGTGGTCTGACTCCCATACGGGTAAGGAGCTGATCAATAGTATCTTGAGGAAGAGGTTTGGTGAAGAGATCGACTAGGTTGTACCAAGAGGGATAATATGATGTCGTTAAAGCCACCAACTCATGAACAAAGTGAAAATGAACCTCGATGTGCTTGGTCCTACCATGAAAAGATGAAGTACGTGCAATTGCTAAGGAACTCTGGCTATCTGTACAAATGCAAATGGAGTCATTCGAAAGAACATCAAGATTACTCAACATCTGCATCAACCATAACACCTCACAACAAGTATCCAAAAGAAATGAGACTCGAACCTAAATTGAACCAAAAATCCAAGTGGACCGCTTGGTATCCTGATCACCAGCCCAATCAGCGTCAGAGTATTCAACAACCTCAATGCCTCCTTTGAAAGAGAGTCCATAGTCTAGGGTACCATATAAGTATCAAAGAACCATGAGAGTAGCCTGCTGCCTTGAAAGAGAGTCCATAGTCTAGGGTACCATATAAGTATCAAAGAACCATGAGAGTAGCCTGCGGCCAATGAGAATGTCAAGGGGTGGAACAGAACTGAATAATAATACTGACACTGTAAGAAATGTCAAGCTAGTGAAGATGAGCGAAGAGAGAAAAAACTGTCCAAATAGTGGTGTATCTGGTTGTAGGGCCAAAAGTTTCCTCATAGTCAATACCCTTAATTAGAAAATACCCCTTTGCAACCAATCTAGCTTTATGTTTGTCTAGAGAACCATTGGCATTAAACTTGGTTTTAAAGACCCACTTGACCTGCCTATGCAAAGGCCAGTCCACAAGCTCTCATGTACCATTCCTTTCAATGAAATCAAACTTGATCTCCATGGCTGCTTGCCACTCAGAGCAAGAGCCTATTTAGCTATAGTAGACTCATATGATTGCACCACTTTACTCATCAAGGTGAGGTTACAAGAATGACGAAGCTGCTGTAATCTATATGCCCATGTCAAAGGTGTTGTTGAGGAGTCAGCAGGCTGATGAAAATCAAATATCTAAGAGATAAGAGTCATGAACATTGGCTTCTAGCCACCATCATGGAAGCTTGGGGGCAATCCTCCGTTGCACAGATGCAGTAGGAGTAGGTGCAACTGAGGGTAGATAAACTTGGGATATGGCTGGAGGAGCTGAGGGGGGCAGGGGTGCCAACGAGGAAGAAGAGGAAGAAGAAGGAGGGGGGTGGGGGTGTTGCTAGCAACAAGGAAGAAGAGGAAGAAGTAGGAGGATAAGGAACCTCTATGGTAAGCTCGAGGGAATCATGGGACGAGGGTTCAACAAAGTGAACATTGTGGGAAATCACAAAGGACTTTGTCTTTGGATCCCATAATCTGTAAGCTATAACCAACGACGAATGTGCAGTCCCTAGATTTGGGATCAAATTTGGACCTAGAAGAATCAGGGATATGAGCATAGGCATCATAGTCGAAAACCATGAGATGTGAAACTGAAGGTTTATGCCGTGTAAAAACCTATTCCAGTGTCATATTAGCAGCCGCCTTTGTGGGAGAACGGTTGATGACGTAGACAGCAGTGGTCACTGCTTCTCCCCAGAAAGAGGGAGGAACTAATCAAGGTAGTTGGTCCCATTTAGGATGAAGCTTTTATATTATAAAGATTTTATGGTATAAAGCTTTAAGCTTTTAAGCTAGCAAGGAGGAGTATGGAAAAAGTGACGCGGCCAGTAATATTTCCCTTTGGATCTACGTATTTATGGATACTTAAAGGTGTGTGCATGCATTAGTGATTCATGTATGTGATTCTTGGATTGATCTTTTAGTTTACTTTAAATAGAAAAAATCACTAAATTAATACTAAAATAGTTCATTTCAATTTGACAAAGAATGGAAGCTGAATCTTCTAGTCATGGTGGCGACTAAATACCAAAAGAGGCCACCGCTCACCCTACCTTGAGATTCAGCTAACGAGCTTTTTAACTGCAACAACTTAAGTATACGCTATTGGAGCTGGAATTACTACGGTGGCTGATGAAGAGATGACAGTCGGTGTAGAAGCCATGGAATCCTCCTCTTGAATTTACAGCAGAAAGGTTACAACTAGGTACCTAGGGACTACCCACTCCTCCCTAGATGCTAGATGAGGTGAAACAAAGATGTAAAATTGTACTCATTTTGGAGATCAAGGCACATTGGTGAAGATGGGAGGAGCCAACCCGATGTGTGATAAAGTAAGAGAGGGAGAGACTAATGGAGAAAGTGCAATGTGCTACCACTAGTTCGAGGTAGTCCAGGGTATGGGATGTTGCAAACTTTTTTTTACGTTAAACGGGATGGAGGGAGGAAGGGCTTGAAAAAAGAAAACACCAGCTGTGATAATCTTCTTATAGAGTTTATTGTTGGAAAATGTAGCAATGAAGTAGAAAGCTAGCAAATAAAAAAATTGCATGACCTGTTGGAGATACACTACACAAAGATAGAGACATATGATGACAACCCCAAGATAGAGGAATTTAACATCTAGCCAAAATGGAGAAAGAGTTCTCAGCAATCTAGGAATATGGGTAGATTGTAATTGGGTATTGCCAACACTTATGTTGGACCGATAGTACATACCAATGAAAAGAATGCACACCCTAGTAGAGTTTGTAGTAGAACAAAAAAAGGATTCTCATGTTTGCTATAACTTCCCTTTGTTTGAGCCTGTAAGTAAGATTTAACAACATAGAGAGCCAATGACAATATCTCATACTGTGGATAAGAACATGGAGAAGGATATCTAGCCATTATAGCATCATGCAAATTTATGAAGTTAATTGTGGTACTCCTCAACCACAAGAAAGAAGTTGTGGAGAATTATGACAAGAAATTATATGCTTCAAAATGAATAGGGGTTTCGAAGAAGAACAAATCATGTTTACTATCATCGTTTTCATAATGCATAATCCCCTTTTGTGTTAAGATCTTGTTATCTCCTTGCTCTTGTATATGTGTGTGAGAGGGAGAGTGAGTTGAGAGGAGGTGTTTGCTTGCTCTTAGTACATGTGCAGTGCAAGCTGTAAAATTTGCTTGACCAGCACACAAACACTAGAGAAAGATCTCAAGCTAGCATGGTATATACAATAACCACCAAAGAAACCTATCTTGCTAGGAAATTCATGCTAGTTATGTTCTTAAGAAAACATGATATTAGGATGTTTCTTATGTACATATTCCCAAACAATTCTCCATTTGTCAGAGGAACACAGACCCTGTACATTTTATGATACACATTTTATAGGTGCATTCATCATGATGAACAGGAGAAAAAATATGGTTAAGTAACCATCATATCTATATCACCTTGCAAAGCCTGAATGCCACCTTTCACAAGATAATACGAGAGCATACAAACATCTATCTCTGCAGAGGTGGATGCAGTACAAAAAGACGAAGCATGAGTCTACATAGAGGAAGGATCAGACCAATGGACGGAGGTGTATTGATGCTATGCACATCTAGAGCAGCTTTGTCCTTAGAAGGTATGTTTTTTTGCACTACTACTTGTTGTGCTTGTTAGGGGACTAATTCTACCTGTAGTAGAGAGTGAGAGAGGTGTGTCCCCTGTAAGGAGGTGTAGCAAACCTCTTGTTGACAGTAAGAGGGAGTCTTGTAAGATTGGAGCTAGGTGAAGCTTGAAGGTCATGGAGATCTTGGGCTTGGAAGGAAGGTGAGTATCCCCACGACGGTTGTTGTCCATTTCCTTTCCTGCTTGAACAAGAGAGAGTTGAAGGGGTAGAAACGGGCTATAACAGTATTCTAATGAGGAAGCACACCCACCAAGCCAACACATAAAAAATAAGTGTTGTGCCTACATGCAAGCTACTAAAGATATCACATCCATTCCCTCTCCTCAAATTATTGCTTTTGGGCAATCTCATTCATACTTTGGTTCAACAAAGAAGTTTGATGTGTCATATTATGAAATTTCTTGCATAATGTAAAGTGTAAGAGCTTAAGGGGACATACACCTTATTTTAACTAACACCTTACTCTTATGAGACTTGGTGAAACCACTCTTCTACCCACATGCCCGATAAATAGGCATGTGGAATGGAGAGTTCTTTTTGCATGATGTCCCTAGTTTGGTGTGCAAGCTAACATGCATAGATGGTACCAAGCATCATCAAATTAGAGGATGGATGCTCAAAAGCACTATTTCAAGGGTTGTCTTTATTAAAAAACAAGAGATTATAAGCATTTTATGAAAAAACTCATATCTTTAAATAAAGGCAATGTCATATTATAGTTGGGACTTTCTAAATGTAGCAAAAGGGAAAAATTATATTGAATGGCTATTTTTTTGAACCCAATGATAGAAGTCCTTTTTTGCATTCCCAAATCAAGGCTATAACATTTGTTATAATTATTTTCACGTTAATGCACAATCTTGATTTTGTTAGAGAGTTGCATAGGCATTAAAGTTTTTTGCAAAGTTGCAGAGCCACTTCTTAATACTAGTGTGCTGTGAGACTAAAGACCCAATATGGTCTCTTCCACTGAAAGAAGAGATCCATATGGCTCTCTAATAAAGTTTTAGGAGCGAAAATAGCCACGAAAAGCAGCCAAACATTTTGGCTTATTTTACACGCGATTTCAAGTGCACATAACTTAGACAGTTTATGTATTTGCCCTTAAATTTAGGACGGGAGAGGAGATGGATAGGGAGCCTATTAGCATGTGCAAGGGAGATATTCCCCTTTTTTAAGAGAGTTTTTTTTCGGAGTTAGTAAATCCACGAGGGAGATCTTCCCCTTTTTTTAAAAAGAGATGTCTCCCATTTTTTAGAGTGCATAAATCCACTTAGTAGCTCTTCCCATTGCCAAAGGCAGTGTTGCCTTTTGATGGGCACCCTTGCCCGTCAAATTTGACAGAAAAGCGATGAGTGTGCAAGTATTTGAGCATTTACATGTAATTTGTAACGGCTAAGAAATATGTGTACAAGTTTTTTGAGTCCAAGTCCAAAATACCCAAAAATGTTCAAAACCCCAGTCAAAAATCAAGCGTGGGATCTTGTTTTTTAAAAAGCAAGTGGAGACAAAAGTGTGACGTGCCCTAAATCCTAAAGAACGAGGGAGAAATTATTCGGTGTGGGGGGTAGTAGCCCTAGGTTGCGTCTCAAGAGATCAAATGGATAAAGGCCAGATTATAAAATGCCACTTAAAATTGAGAAAAATCAATCACATGTTATGATGATTTGGCTACCGAAATATTGTGAAACGGTTGTGGCCAGAAGCCTTCTTTTTGTGTGTGTTTTTTTTCCCGTCCTCGGAAAAGCACAGCACAGTGTAGCTCGTCTTCTGTCTCTCTCATCAACAAAAGGTTTTCTTCTTATACGTTAACGCCGAAGCTCATCTTATCATCATCTGCAAGGTTTCTCTCAATGTGCTTTCAGAGCTGTTCACCAGCCAGGCCATCATCAACAAGGTTTTCGTGCAGTGCTCATTTCTTCACAGAGATCGTTATCAGGATGTTCTCGCTCTCAAATTGTTCTCACAGGAAGGTTTTTCTTTCAGAGGTCGTCTTCTTCATAGAGCGTTTCCTCTCATACAGCTCTCAAACGGTAAAAATTCTATTTGAAGCTTCACAGCCAGTGATGTGGATCGCTAAATCTCTGTGTACTATAGTGCCATATCTGACCTGAATCGGCCTTCTTTGGAGAGCTCCAACGTCAAATCGTGCAGGCTTTCTGTGCTCAGAGTCTTCTGAAGAAGTTCAAAACCATGAAAATGGATGCCTGTTGGCGTTTGAACTGGTTATTTACCACGGACATGCCATGGCCGAATCTCATCTCCCTTGCAGACACTTAGCCATGCTTCTTTCTGCTGTTTTCTAATAGAAATCTTCATTTTAGAGGTCTCCAACAAGTGTGCCTTGCTGTCTGTATTGAATGACGCTTAAACAGGGCTTGTTCGCTTCTCAGAGTCAGGCTTTGCAGTAAACAATTGCATTAAAGGTTTTCTTTGACATCCAAGATTGAAGTAGTTTTCTCTAGCCACAAGGCTCAAAGTGGTCCTTTCCTTCTTCTGACAAAGAAGTTGCCGCATGCTGTAAAAGAATGCTGAAAAAAGAATCTACAGAAAACATTGAATCAAAGGACACTCGCACATGTCAATAAGGTCTTTGGCAATGCTGGCAATTGCGTCGGCTTCTTCAGTGCAGCAGCTACACAGAGTTGCAAATGCCTCCATCTTTGGACAGTTGAATGGAACCCAGGATTTGCAGAGGTTGCTCACTCGCAGAGGAACGGCACAATCTGCATCATTCTTGAGAGATTCATTTCATTACAGTTGCAAGGCATCCAATGATGAGCTTGGCACAACTGAAGCCACCATAGCTTCTGCTGCAGGAGAGTCTATGCAAGAACAGGCGTTCAATGGTAATTTTCTCAACTGTAACTTAGTCAGTTTCTCGCATAAGGTTAACTCCTAGCTTATAGCTTTCTCTTGGAGTTGGTTCCACTGTAATGAAATTGATTCTCTTAGAAGAGAAGATCTACGTCATGCAAGAGAGAGGGAGAGGGAGAGGGAAGAAGAGAGACTAAACTTCTAGGTAATAAACATGAGAGGCTGATTAATAAAATGAACCAAAGCATGAAGGTGTGACCTCAAATAACGTAGACCTCTAGAGCACTTAACTGAATTCAGAATTTCAATGACTCCTACATCTGCTACTATAACCCTAATGTACTGGCAGCACTAATACACAATAGTAGCCTAGTATAGACAATACAATGAGTGAAGCATTGTTCTGACAATTCTCCTCTCCAGGAGAATGTGGTTGTGATGATGAGTAACTTAACCGGTACAGCTGTTCCCCCTCTTGAGAGTCAAGTTTTCCTCTTATATCAGTAGATGTTTGCACAGAATCTGTCTTTGGGTAGGATTTTGGTGAAGATATCTGCCAGATTGTCGTGTGCAAGACAATAGATCAATTGAACCTCTCAAGCCTCCATTTTGTATTCGTGTAGTGGTATTTTATGTCAATGTGCTTGGTCCGTGCATTATCGATAGAGTTCCTTGTCAATGGAATTCACCATTGGATATCACAACCAATCTGGATAAAATTCTTGATATGATAATGCAATGGTGGTTTGCTTTGTACTTACCCAAGGGATGCTGCCATTACCTAGTGTAAAGGAATAACCTATAGTAGTTATCCAGTCAATGCTACCTGTCCAATCACACTGTGTAAAGCCTTGGTAATGTAGTGTAACATTGATGTACATTGTATTCAGTACAGTAGGCTTGGCTTATGTCAGGTCATGTGGTCATCATGTAGACGAGGCTGCTCACAAGTCTCTTGTGTAGAATGGCATCCACATTTTTATCTATAGGATACGCATTCAAATTTGGACCTGACTCAAACTTTCCATTCTTTTCCTATGCATCGATTTTCATGAAGGGAATCATCTCCACTAATACCTTCCAAAACTTTGTTAAATAGGTAGAGATGAATTCCTCTTCATTCTACTTAAACCAATCCATCTTTTTGCATATGTTGTTCGTCAAATTGAGAGGCAAAAATTGTGCATAAAACTTGCTTTTGAATTTAGCCCATGTGGCAATGGTGTTGCCGGAAAGCTTCTCGTCCAACCACCAATGTGCAAAAGTCCCTTTCAAATACATGCCAATATGTCTAAGCTTGATCGTTCAGTGAACTCTCCCTCATGAAAGGCAATCTCAACTAAGAGATGAAAAATAAAGCTTTGGTGGAGTCATACTCGCCATGGTAGTTCTCGAATTTTATGGATTTGTCTCCTACCTTGAACTCTTTGGTTCTCTTGCTGTGGTGCACATCCTCCTCATTAATGACGGCTCTCCTCTTGCCTTTATCTGCACAAGGAACATAATGCTTCGGTTCCTTCCTTGTAGGGGCCGAATCATTAGTCAGTTCCCTGTGATGTGTACGCTGAAGTGAAGAGCCATACGTGTGAGATAGGGTACCATGTGTGTGAAAATGGTATTTTTCCCAGGCCTAAAAGGGGATTTTATGTGATTTCATTTGGTTTTTGTCTCTTGCTGTTGGTCGACAGTCCCAGTTCTGGGCTGACTAGCAACCCACCCCATATATATACACATCGTTTCTTATTCGGCGGCGGACACATATCATATTCGACATCATTACTCTGGATCTTCTGCTGCTGCTGCCGGCCTACCTCTGCAGTAGCCTGGATCTTCATCATATTAGCGTTTTTCTATTGCAGCATATCTTGGGACAGCAGCCCACTCTCTGCTCCATTAGCTCCAATGTTTTTCTCCTACAGCACTCCATTAGCTCCAACTTTTTTCTTCTACAGCACTGGGTGAACCACCTCCCAATGGCTTGAGCTTGGTGTGGAGTAGCATCATTATCAACTGATTGGCATGGTCTCTATCAAGAAAAAAAAAGATGATTTGGCAAGGGTGGTTGGTCTAATTTCATGTATGTTCTCCTATTAAGAAAGATTCACACACACACACACACACACACACACACACACACACACACACGCGTATATGTATGTATAGCAGATCACATCTGCTTTTTTTCTTCATTCAGCACACTCAGGACAGTAGCCCACTCTTTGCTCCATCACTTCAACGTTTTCCACCATCGACTTGGGACAGAAGCCGACTCTCTGCTCCATCATCCTCCATCGACTTGGGATAGCAGCCCTCTCTGCTCATCTTCATTCGACATCATTGGGACAGCAGCCCTCTCTTCTTCATCATCATCACATCGTTGGGATAGCAGCCCTCTCTGCTCATCAGCTCACATCATCACATCGTTGGGATAGCAGCCCTCTCTGCTCATCAGCTCACATCATGGGGACAGCAGCCCTCTCTGCTCATTCGACACCACTCGGGATGGCAGCCCTCACTGCTCTTCACCACCCCTTAGGTATTGCAACACCCTCGTCACCACCACAGGTATTGCAGCACCCTCATCACTAGAGCTTGCACGTCTCAGGTACCGCAGCACCCCTGTCACCAGAGCTTGCACCACTTTCTCGGAGTGCCTTTGCATCCACTGCCGTGAGCCTTCGACACCGACTACCTCATAGAGTGCCTTCACCTTGCATCGATGTGAGCCTTCGTCACCGACTGTGCTTCAGCTCGGACCTCGTCTTTGCTTCTTCGCCGGTCTTCTACTCAGAGTCTCCTCTTGTACATGATTTCATTCACCATCATACATACACTCATTCACCCATTTCATGCTGTGTTGATTTGCTTTGATCTCTTGTACATCTGGTCCTTTCGTCCTTATGCCCTCACATGGTATCAAAGCTATTGTGAGCAAAGGGTTTGAAGACCTCGAGAGCACACAACATGGATCATCTACCCATGATTCCGGAGGACCAACCTTTCTCACCAGATGTTGATTCTCCTTACTTTGATCTTGACCACAAAGGGAATGGGACTTCTTACTCAATGGAGAACCTTGGTCTTACATTGGGAGACGATCAGCCCATCTACAATTGCTCACCCTCTACACCTTTGCCTTCATGATCTTCCTCTTTGAACTTATTAGACTTCGCTTCCAAAGGGGGATACATTCCTTCTGTCAGCGTGTCAGTGTGGGACCCTAGTATCCTTCATCTACTCTCATGGTCCCCTTTTGGCCTGAGAGAGGGTGTGTGAAAATGGTATTTTTCCCAGCCCTAAAAGGGGATTTTATGTGACTTTATTTGGTTTTTGTCTCTTGCTGTTGGCCGACAGTCCTAGTTCTGGGCCGATGAGCAGCCCACCCCATATATATACACATCGTTTCCTATTCAGCAGACACACATCATATTTGACATCATTACTCTGGATCTTTTGTAGCTGTTGCCGGCCTACCTCTGCAGCTTACCCTTCTATCATGCCATTTGTGGAAGCTGGAACACTTAGTTGAGCTCTTGTGAGCCTTATCTTGGAGATTTTAGGCCGTAGGCTGTTCCATGCTGCGCCACACTGCCGCCCAGCCTTACGGCCCATGTTGATGCTCACCAAATGCAAGAGGCATGGCAATAGCTCTTCTAAGCTTGGCACAAAGGGTGGAGAAGAAGTTGGAGTCCATTTGCAAGAGTTTCTTGGTGATTTCGTGGCTATGGTGAACTCCCAAAAACGAGAGAATAAAATCTTCAAAAATAGAGGCATTCAAGGAATTTCCTTCAACAAGATCAATCAATGGTGGTTCTAAACACTCTTTGGTAAGTGGCTATTCAAAATTTTCCATGAATCAAAGCTTCCATTGTAATCAAGGGCAAGTTTGGGGATTCCATGTGTGGAAAGCCCTAAATTACAAAAATTAGGGTTTCTTACATGGTTAATTAGCTCATTGGTATTGTCTACATGCCAAAAATGGGAGTATATAGCAAACTATTTGCTCTCATTTGCCATTGAGCCACATGTGGGATGCCTTTTTGAAGAGTTTGATGATCAAGGCAAGCATTCATGCCCTTATGATGAATCTATGGCTTACCATTCTCCATTGGGATGCCATTGATCATTAGAGAAGGGAATCTTCATCAAATGAATGGTATTATGCATGCACATGAATGCAATGGATGTGATTCTATGCATTGGAAGAGTTATGGAACCCATGAATGAGCTATTGGTATCAATTTTGCATTGATATGACACATATTCTCATATCTTTGAGCATTGCAAAGGGTATTGGATGCCATTGAGCCACTTATAGCCATCTCAATGCTATGAGGAGTCACATGGAGTGTGGGCATGCATATGAGAATGTGGATTGAGCTATTGATCTTGCTTACCCTCACATGCTATTGTTGTGGTGATTGGAGTTGAGTGGTTTTGTTGGATGGAGAGAAGATTCTTGGGATTTTATTGAAAAGCATGAGTCCATGCTCTTTGGTTGTAATGAATGAGTTGTAAAAAGGGCATGAGTCATGCCATGTGATTGTAAGTAATCTTCCTTGCTTTTACATTCAAGCAAAGCACACTATCATATCACAATTGTTCTCATAACTTTCCATTCTTAGCATCTAGTATGTTGTGAGGTACCTCGGACATTGGAGAAGAGGCCCGAGGGGAGCATGGCTTGAATCCACCGTGCCGTGAGTGCCATGGGAAAGCGGTACGGTGGCGGATTAGGTACTTGGTGGGAAAGACACGGCCCCAACTTGTGCCTAGAATCGGACTAGGTACGAGGGTGGGAAGAGCTTGGCTAGGAGATTAGCAAGCTTCGACGCGCTTCATCAAAGACATTGGTACATGTATTGCAGTGATCCACTTGGGTTATGCATGGATTTGATGCCTATTGGTTGAGGCAAACATTGGAGCAAGGTGTTATGCAGTTTATGCAAGATGCCAATGAGTGTTGATGCTGAAATTTGATGCTTGGGAGATTAAGATTTGGCTTCTAATACAAAGGAGACTATGTCAAATTTTTTTCCAAAATCCTATGCATGGTTGGAGTTATGGGCATTGGTGAGCACATACTATGAGCTTTTGGATGTCAATGGAGTATTGGATGCTTGAACAAGTGAATTTGGGCAAGCGGGAAGCCATTGGTCACCAAGAAAGTCACTTGGGCAAGATTCTGTAGACTTGTCAAAACCCTAATTCAGTCAAAATCCTTTAGGATTGAATTAAAGGTGATTACACAAGCCCTTAGTACTTCCTTAGACCTACCCAACAAGCCCTTAACCTTCAAAATCCGATATTCCTTTAGGGCGAAAATTAGGGTTTTACTAGGACTGATAAACCCTAATTCAGTCACAGGGAGTTTATGGTCTCATAGATCTAATCACATAGGCTTGTAGAACTCATCAAGGGCTTTGATTTGAGTAAGAAAGTTTTGAATTCCGATATTTCTAGCTCAAGATATAGCCAAAATACTATTTCAGTCCATATCCCTGAGAACCCTAAAACAAAGAGTAGTATCACACTTCAAATCTTTTGGGTCTTTGCATAGGGGTTTAGAGTATCTCATTAGCTCTCTATCAAGCTATAGATCTCTTTAATCCGATAACCCTACCCTAATCTATTGCCATTTTTCCAAAAACAGGGATTTTATGGCACCGAAACCCAAGGGACGACCGAGGCGCAATGCATTGGCCTCCGAGGAAGTAGAAGGGGAGGAAGCAATGGAGCATGGCATTTTGGATGTGCCGGAGGAAACTTTTGGGCAAGCTTCAAAAGAAGTGGAGGAAGAAATGAATGTTGGGAGTGTCTCCAAGTATATCCCGCAATCCTCACATTCTGTCTCCAATGATGTCCTCCTACAAATGCTAATGGAAATCAATGCAAAGATGGATTCTATGGCTACAAAGGTGGAGGTCAATGATAAACTTGACACTATGGCTACAAGGATGGAAGCTTTGGAAGAGAACGTCATTCGACCAATGAGTCAACATCCATATGATAGTGGTCATGGTGGTCAACATGAAGACAAGCAACATTTTGAGACAGCTTTTGAAGGCCGAATGGAAGGCAAACAACCAATGATGCAAGAGGCTTCTCCTAAGTTGACACATGAGCATTCAACCAAGAATGTTTCTTCTGGGTTCATGGCGGATGCTCGAAGACCTTCTATGATGAGGGAGACAAATCCTACTTCATTTCAAGCGGGTTCTTCTCAAATGAATGAAAGGCAACATGCACCTATATTCAAACATGTGGAGTCCAATGTTGGGGATCCTAGAAGAGCACCTTCGCAGCCCAAAGCAAATCAATACTCCATGAGAGGAGTCAGCATGGACGGGGCCGAGCAGTTGGAGTTCATAGGCCTCCGCCTTCGGCGTCGGCAAAGGGTGGCCTTCGCACATATGTGAGGCCGGGATCCTCGAGCTTCAATCCCCGCCTTCATGATGATATTCCATTGCCCCCTCATGATGATACCCCACTGCCTAGAGAGCCCTTGTTTGATGATGATGGCAACCTACTTAGCGAGAATGATCCCTAGAGTGTCTCGTCCACCTTCGAAGAGTCCTCTTCAGAGAACTCTCTTGATGGACACTCTAGTAGTGATCATGTTGATGATCATGCAGATGTTGGTGATGATGTAGACTTTTGATATGTTATAGCTCTCTAGGCATTGGGCATCTATCTCCTTCTAGCCCATCGATGATGTATTGTAGTATGTAGTATCATGTATGTACGCATGTTGGCGGTCGCCCATGCCATGAGTTTTTGGCCTATCCTTTTGTAGCAATTTTGTACTCTAATGGCATGATGACGTTATGTTCATGGTTCTACTATTTTGTAACTTCTTGTCTACAATTTTTAAGTTTAGGAAGTATTTTTTTTTTAAAAACGTACTAATATCGTACCGTACCTCAAAAATTTTAAGGTACCAATTAGTACCGTATTTTATCGTACCGTACCGTATCGTACCTTTCGTACTAACTAACCATGGGACCCATTGATGTGATTGGTTAGCTTCTCTTAGTGATTTCCACATGAACCTCCAACAAGGTGTTATGAGCTTTTCACATGATGGACAGCAAGTGGTATTGGCTGGAAATGCACCAAAAGGGCTTTCTTTAATCAATCCAAAGCGGCTCAAGAAGGAACTCAAGGCTCTTTGCACGATCTATGTGTTGCATGTCACTCAAGGAGGGATGGATGGTAATGGACATCACATAGACCAAGAACTGGCAGCTCTTCTCAAGGATTATGATAACAGTTTCCAAGTGCCAAAGAGTTTGCCACCCAAGAGGGAGATTGACCATGCCATTGTGCTTGAACCGAATGCAAGGGTTGTGAACAAGCCTCCTTCTTGTGCTTGTGTTCTTCGACGACATATTGATCTATAGCAAGAGCAAAGAGGAACATTTGGCACATGTGAAGCAAGTATTTGAAGTCATGAGGGAGCATAGATCGTTTGCTTGGTCCAATTCCAAAGATTTAGGTTGAGGCGGTTGGATTTGCTCCAAAGAGAGTAATCCAAAGATAAATTTAACCCGAAGTCTCTAGGTATTAAAGACCAGGGCCCCTTCGTCGGGCTTTTCTCCCCTGGGAATCCTACACTCCGGAAAAGAACAATGTAGTAGCAGATGCATTGTCTAGAATGTGGGCTTGCACTACGACATCAATTATGGAAGTGTATAGTGAATGGATCAAAGGGATTCAAGAGAAGTATCTTGTCAATGAGAATGCTGTTCATATTTACGAAAAATTACAGCAAGGAGAGGGTGAAGAATTTCCTCATTATAAGCTTCGGAATGGTCTCTTATGGCACAAGGATAAGGTGCATTTGATTCCTACCTCATCTTACATTCCCAAGGTGCTTCACGAGATGCATTCTTTACCACTTTCGGGTCATCTTGGTGTACTTAAGACATTTGACAAAGTGAGCAAAAGCTTCTTTTGGAAAGGCATGTGGAGAGATGTAAAGAAGTTTGTTTTGGAATGTGTGTCATGCCAAAGGAATAAGGATAGTCACTAATTGCCAAGTGGTTTACTCCATCCTTTGCCTATTCCGGATGGGAAATGGACTCACATTTCTATGGACTTCATCACGGGTCTACCAAAGATGAAGCATGGATGGGATCAAGTCTTTGTGGTGGTGGATAGACTCACCAAATCAGCCCATTTCATTGCTTCCAAGACTACATATGGAGCCTCTCACATTGCCAAGCAATTTATGGAGCATGTATTCAAGATACATGGATAGCCACTCAATATAGTTTGTGATCGAGATACCAAGTTTATGGGCACTTTTTGGAGGACATTATATCAGAACTTGGGTACTCAAATCACTCCCTCTACAGCCTATCACCCTCAAACGGATGGGCAAACGGAGTGTACAAACAAATGGCTTGAAGTGTACTTGAGGCACTATTGTCATGACATGCAAGCATCATGGGATGAATGGCTCTATCTTGCTGAATTTGCCATAATTCCAGCAAGCATTTGAGTATTGGGATGTCACCTTTTGAAGCTCTTTATGGCTATCAAGTGCATGTGTCATCCATTGCCTTTCATGAGGATAAAATTGTTAATCCTTTAGCCAAGGATGAGTTGGAAAGGATGAGACAGCTTCTTCAATTATGTAAGGACAACATGAAGAAGGCTCAAGAAGTCATGAAGGCAAATGCGGATGAGCATAGACGTGAAGTAGAGTTCAAGGAAGGTGATTATGTGTTACTCAAGCTTCCTAAGAGCCGTCACAATATCCTCAAAGGTTCTTCCAACCCAAAGCTGGCTCATCGGTATTATGGACCATATTTGATAGTCAAGAGAGTAGGTGAATTGGCTTACAAGCTTGACTTACCTCCTTCCACAAGAATCCATAATGTGTTCCATGTTTCTAACTTCAAGAGGTTTGTGGGTTCTCTTTCTCAAGAGCTTGAAGAACTACCACCAATGGATGAAGAAGGAGAGATAATATATGAACCGGAGAGGATTGTAGACAAGAGGACAAGAGCATTGAGGAACAGGGATATTGAAGAATTCCTTGTTAAATGGAAGCATTTGCCAATGGATGAGGCTACTTGGCAATCAATGGAGTATGTACAACAACATGGTTTGCTTGATCGAAGTATTCCTTGACCAAGTGGCATGTTTAGCATGTGGAGAATGGGCATTACATGAGGGCTACATATGCTGTAATCTGTGAACAGATTGCTGTAATTTCTGGCCAGCTTTGGTTGGATCCATTTTTGGGGCCATCATTCTACTCCAACACACTTGGAAGATCATCATGATATAAGGCAAAGATGTGGGACTCATTTGGTTGAGGTTATGCATCAATTGCAATCCATTTTTATGGAGATTTCATGAAGTATTTTCAAGGATCTTCACCGACAACAAGGGTTCCGTAACAGTCTCATATGATTGCATTGGAGAAAGAGTTTGTGGGCTTCATTACATTTGGACTTCTTCTTCCAAATGTACTTCAAGAGCATTTTTGGAAACCTCTTTATTTCTCAAAGATTCCAATTGCAGCCACTCTTGAAGTGTAAATATCTTGTATGATTTTGAGGACAAAATCTTTGGGAGGGATGGTTTGTCATGAATCTATAGCATACATGTAAATGGGCCCATGGGTAAAACACTATAAATAGGGCCTTGGGCACATGGATAGGACTTTTTGTCATTTTACTAATCTTGGACATTCCATTGTACCTTTGGCTCCTACCATGGAGATGGCCATCTATGGTCAAGGCTCATGGCTAGCTTTCAAGCTATCCTCTTGGTGAGAGGTTAACACACTTAGGCCATTGTGTATCTTTCTCTTTGCTACATACACATATGGATTCTCTCTCTTGTTCATCTTTGGCTATGATGCTTGGAAATGCTAATTTCATGTGTAATGGATGCTAGAATTCATCTTTCATGTGTTTGATTTCATCTTTAACTCTAGATCCATTCCACTCACTTATAATTTGTCTGCCCACATTGTAATGAAGTGTGAATGCCCAAACTCACTGATATCTTGTTTGGCCAAACTTTAATGAAAAGTAAATTTGCAAAACAGAAAAATGAGTATTAATTGTAAAACAAAGAGTTTAGAGTCACACCTACTACTTGTCTACAGCCCACAAGCAAGGTCAGAATACAGATTCATGCGCATGGCTCACGTCAGGCTGTCCCCTGCCCGTAAGCTACACATAGAGATCTTGCAGGCAGTAAAACAATTCATGCGAAAATAGTTGTAGACACGCAGGTATGCCATGCACTGCACAAAATGTATTGTACAGTCTCCCTTTCATTTAGCTTTTAGCTAGCAGTCATTCCGGGTGTAGACATGTCCCTAGGCCAACCGGAATATTGTACTCAGAATCTAAGTGTAAACCAAAGTCCTTAGCCTACAAGATCGAGCTTGCTGGCCCTTGGTGTAGACATAAGTATTCTACCATGAGGTGCCTGATGGTACTAGGGTTAGCACAAAACATTGCTATGGAGGTTGGAAGATATCCATGGTGGTGTGTGTAGAAGAGAGATAAAGCTTCAAGTAGAGAGATGATGAACCTTCAAGCCATGGCAATGGTTGCACAGATGAAGAGAGAGTAACAAACTCAAATAGAGAAAGCAAGAGAATGTGATTGCATGACTCAATGAGATGATTGATTGATGTGTTGAAGCTTACACCAAGTACATCAATCACACACACATACTAGACAAGTGACACATGGCACACTTATCTTATCCACCCCTAAGGGTGGCTCACACACATCAACACACTTAGCCCTTTTAGGGGCTGTTCACACAGTCACATGTGGGTACATATATAGGGATACACATACACGATGGGTTCACACACAGACTCCGAAATACCCAATAGTGCCAATCCACATGACACTTAGCGTAGACTTAAGGCCCCTGCCATATGTCCACACTATGGAACCCGTCCATAGGTTGGAAGTGCATAAAATGCCTAAATAGTGACAATAAACCCCAAGTTGTAATAGTTTGAGAGTACAAATTGATGCATTTTGTGTAGGTTTAATACTTCTATAGGGTTTACTTAATTACCACAACCAAAAATTTTGGGGTCTCAATCCCCCCTCCCTTCTCCTTGCCAACCCAATGGGCGTGTACGAAATGTTTGGAAAGGTATGAAACGTTCTGAATTTTTTTTTGAAATGTGTTTCATGAAATGCTTGGCAATTATGTTCTCGTTTCTCCTATAGGTTGTAGCTGTTGACCGAAGGTTTAATTGGCAATTGGAATCAAATCGTTCAAAAATTATCTAACCTGATTCATGTGGTCCTGGGATGAAAGAAATCAGCTTTATAGTATGTGATGCGTATATCACTTTTTAGAGTTTGGGTCTTAACTTGATTATGTTCTGCAAATGTTACAGACCACGATTTTTGTAAGGTATCTTTTTTTCAAGTTAATAATTCTTGATCAGATATAATTTTCTACAGGTTTATGCACCGAAGGAAAACAATATACCGGAGAGGAGAGAGTTAAAGTTTATGGACCTTTCAGTGCACCATTTTTGGAGAAAAAATCTGAACCACATGCATCGATGGATTGCAAGTTTGATGCTGATATGCACAAGAAGATATTTTGTAACAGATCATTAAACATGAAGAGCATTGTGGCTGTGGGGTTTGATATGGATTATACTCTTGCACAGTACCGGTCTGATACATTCGAGACTCTAGCATACAATGGGACCATTAAAAAGCTTGTTTTTGATCTCGGATACCCTCGTGAGGTCTCTCTCCTTGCTCACTCGATCTTCCATGCGAGGACTGTTCTCTTAATAATGTACCAATATATTTCATAGTTGCAAGCATGCTTCGATTAATATCGATTAATATCAATTAATGCTGATTAACTTGCTAATTAACACTAATCACATGAGCTAACAGCTAATTGCAAATACACAGAAAATAGGCAAGATTGATTCAACCTACTACATATATATTGCAAAAAGATGAATGTGTACAATGCTGATCTATCAGATCCCATACCTTCCTACTGTGTGTTAATACAACTGGAAAAGGTTACTGTTCTGGCTGCTCCTCCGGGCAAAGATTTAGCTTTTGTGGAATGCCCTTCTGATGATCTTCAACTCGCCTATTGCTGCTGCTGACCTGGACTGCAGATCTGGTGCCCTGGATGCTCTCATCCGACCCCTCAGCTGCCTATTTATGGTTTCCTTTTATGGCTGGTTGGCTGGCTGCCATCTGTGCTGGCTGTGCCAACAGTGTTCACATCTTGAGTCCACATATGGGTGCCTAACTTGGACACCTTTCCAGCTGCCCAAAAAGTACATCTGCCGCTGAATTTGCCCAAAAACTGGCTGATCCTGTCTATGTGGCACTCACTTAGGTGATGCATGTGACAACTACTGACACTCTTGTCATTAAATAATAGAGGAATCCAATTTTAAGAATCAATATTGTGATGAAAGCTCATTATAGGTTTCACATTGGAAAAATGATGGAATCTAGGCATTACAGATAACGGTCTCAATATTTTAAAGGTCTCTTTTTTGTTTGTGGGAGGGGAGGTGGGTCTCTTCTAGCATGGGAATGTTTGAAGCTTTACCTTCTTGTGTGTTGTTTTGCCCATAGTATTGTCCCTACATGATCAGAACTGTTATTATTTTGAGAGAAACCATGTGGATGGTCATGCTGATCAACCGAGCATCAGGGAAAGACATTCTCACTGCCCCACATACTAGTCGCTGTGAAATCATTCAACATCATGTATTTGGAGTAAAATTTCTTTGTTGACGATGTTATAGGGGTTGTAAATTAAGCAGAGAGTTTGGTGCTTAAGACAACATAGACACTCCAATAAAGCAGGTTTTTGTTATTGACGTTGAGGTTGTGTTTCAAACGTCAACCTTAGGTTTTGTCATTTGGAAATGGTGGTCGATAATGTCAATAAGGTTATAACATGTTCAAAGGTACATCAACAATCCATAGAAGTGCATTAAGTTGGTCTTTATGATAAGTTGGTGAGACTCCGCTTTCAAACATGAGCAGAATGATGAGGAGCTCAGGGGCAGCAGCGAACAGTGGCGCCTGTCATCAGGAGCAATAGCAGCGCAGAAGGCAGCAACGACCAGTTCTGACGCCTGTAGGTGGCTGTTGTTGGGGCGACGTGTCAAGCAAGTCGATGTTTAGCTATTGGTGACGGTGACTTTTTAGGCCCTTTTTATGCCAGGGCGATTGTGCTGGAGTAGCCACACACAGCAGCAGCTAGGTACAGATTCTTTTAGGTGAGCAGTGTACAGAGGAGGCGAAGAGCTGGCAGAGGCAACTCATAGACTTGAAACCCTAAAAGCTTACTCTAGAAAGGATAACCCTGCTCTGATACCATTTGTTGTTCTCAGTCAGACAGGTTCAGCTCTAAGGTGGTTGATGGAGAACCATGTTGTGCATGTGTGATGATAGAGAGAGAGAGAGACAGGAGAGATATGTTGCACGAATAGATTTGATTTATCTTCAATTGCAGGCATTTATCCATGCTTCACCTTATGGCTTTGCATGTGCGACTTTACCCCTGAAATGTATGAAATGCATTTTACAATTATGTGAACATGAGGGTCTGATGAGCTTTGCTACATCGAATTTTTGTTCACAGCCCATCTTTGAGCTTCCCATCATGACTGTATCTTTCTTATGTAGAAACTTTTCTGAGCCCACATTGAGGGTTTCCCTCATTTATTTGGTGTACTTGTCACCTATTTGAAGCTGCAGTTTTGCTTAAAAGTTGTGATTGGCCAAGGCATACTTTTACAAAGTAAAGAAGTCATATTTAAAAAAAGTTAAAGAGGGCTACTACCATAATTTCAATTGGATTTTTCAAAGAAGGTGAAGTATGCCAAGTTATACTTGGCTAGTGAACTTATTACCATCATCAACCCCCAATTTGTCTGGAACTATTGGGCTTATGTTTCTAGGATGTTTCTTAGCTTGGTATTAGCTTGTGACAGCCATTTTTAATCAAGATTTAAAGAGCATGGTTTGCTTGATTGTATAATGATCAGAAAATTTTGTAGGCTAGTATAAATTTGCTCTGGAGGAGAGCTTACTTCCAATTTATCTCAATATTGTATAGACAGTCGAAAATCTGTATGCATGTAGCTACACTCAAAGGATTTCTCTCATATATGTGGGCTTGGAAAAATACATTTTTCCCATGGGACTGGCATTTTCTGTGCTTGTGTATTTTTCAACTTTTTTTGGCTGTATGTCATCTGCACTCGAGAGAGAGTTTGTGCAAAGTTAAAGGAGTGTTCTGAATCTAATATCTGCTACAGTAATTACTTTCAAAGTTAAACAAGTTTTTTAATCTAATTAATCTCATGCATACCCACATTGATTTATGCTATGCTGATTCATGTGTAGTTGCTGCAATGGAAGTTTGATTGGCGGTACATGGTGAGAGGACTCGTTGTTGATAAAAAAAGGGGCAATGTACTGAAGGTATGATGCTTAGACAGAGGAACACGTTCACCATATATTCTTAATATTTTGTGGTTTCAAGAACACCTTTTGAAAGTAAACACAAATTATGAAGCTGCTGCTTACTTCTCTTATTTTGAGAAGCTACCTGGGCACGTTGTTATTTTATTATTTTAAAACAATGTCTCTAAGCAGTTTTTTAGTTGATGTAGAACAAGATAACAAGTTTGTTACAGTGGTAGTAGCAGGATGAGCTCTTTTTTGCATGCTCGTAAATAGAATACACAGTTGTGTTCCTCTTTTGTCTGGTCTCTTTTGCTAGGTTGTTGAGGTGGTGCAGTCCATCAGGCTGTGTGGGCCGTGCAGCAGGGTCTAGATCGGGCACCAACATAGTGCGCAGGGCACAAGGTGCAGTGTTGGCAGCAGGAGCTAGCCTGGGCGGGTTGTGCAGGCAGTCTGGACAGCGAGCAGAGGAGGGGGCTACGTACAGGTATGGTTGCGCACATGTGATTGTAGTGGGCCGTGTAGAAATAGGCAGGCTGAAAGAGGTGAATGATAAGCAGGGAAAAGCATGAGCAAAAAAAGCATAAGCGAGCTTTTATTTTTGGTGCTAAAGCGGGAAAAGCACAAACATGCTTTTCTAACTCATTACCCTATGAATTCAGTCTCTCCCTTCTTGTTAGCTCATACAGGTTATGCAAGATCTACATATGCCATCTCCAAGCTCTTAGTCTCCAAAAGTTTGCTAGCTTCACTTCAGCCCTCTCAAATCTTCCCTCTAACCATTCACTTCTTTCTAGCCCACAACCCATTCAATGCTTTTCTCCAAGTTAGCATGCACATTTCGTATGCACCGTAGATATATGGAGTCAATGGGCAGTAATTTGTGAAGTCATGGATGGTGGAGGGTCGATGTGCCACTCATGTGCATGAAAACCAATCACCCTCATCCTCTGCAAGGGACATCCCCTGAAATCGTCTAAGGGTGTCTCTACTCTCTCCAACTTGCCATGAAGCCCAATAGAGTAGATGAGTGAGGCAGAACCCTCATCTGCGCCATGAACTGCTAGAGGAATATCGTGCCTGGTGAACACTTCTAGCCACTGTGGGGCTAGAAGTGTTCACCCACTCTGGAGGGATGGAGTCATCGATGTGGAGGCGAAGTCTTGTCTTTGCCCCGGCCCCTCTCCTGGGCCTCTAGGTGTAGCTGTCTAAATGTGAGCCAATCTTCTAGTGACCTAGCGGGACTTGAGCTCAAAGCCTCCCCCGATACGTGTGGGCAAGCAGCTATGCCACCTCCGATTCTGTCCTCTGTCGACTCTAGTATGTTAAAATCCCCATCCATACACCAGAAATGCCCGTGGCAGGGACTGACGAACTGTACTCCAGAAGATGGCCTTGCCTGCCTACAGCATTTGGCACGTATACATTTAGGAAGCCCACGGAGTCCTCTCCAATCCTGATGGTCACCCATTGAGCTCCTCCAATCACAATGGTGCTTGAGTCGACTAATGTCGGCGATAGCTACTCACTGACTGAAATGCATACTCCACCCTATGTCCCGGAGGGGCCAAAAGAGTGGGACCAGAAGGTGTGACTCGTGCCCTGCAAGATCTTCCCGCAGCGGCAATTGGTCGAATTTGGCAATTGGTCCAGGTCGGTTGCAGTCGATGCGATCCAAGTGTTTGGACACTCCGCTGATTGCTGTTGAGAGAAAGATATTAGAAAAGTATTCCATTAGAGGTGGATTACTGTGTAAGGATGGGAAGGTTTGTATATCCTGTGATCTATACGTCCAAGCTTTAATATGACGCACCTAATGTGGGGCACCGGGCATACATAGAACTTTGGCCTTGGTTGGCCGGCATTGCTATCGGCTATGCATGAAACCCTTTGTTGAGGATTATGTGCGGAAGTGTACCCAAGTGCCAAAACAACGAAGCTGAAAGGCTTAGAGTTGGTGGGTTATTGTGTTCCTTGCAAATTCCTGAGAACAAGTAGAAAAGTGTCTTGATGGATTTTGTAGTTGGATTACCCCGGACTAGTAGGGGCCATGATTCTATCTTGGTTGTTGTTAACCGATTGATGAAGATGGCTAGATTTATCCTTACCAAATCATCAATGAAGAGTCACAAGTTGGCTTAGCTCTTCGTGGAGCAATTGTATAGGCTCTATGGATTGCTTGAGGAGATTGTTAGTGACTAGGATTCCAAACTCACAGCACAATTCTGGAAATCAATGTTTTCCGAATTGGAAACACGCTTGAGCATGTCATCTTCGGATCTGGATGGTTAGATGTAGAGGACAAACCAGACTATGGAGGATATGCTGAGGGCGTATGGCTCCAAGTGATAGTATGAGTTGGAAAGGTATCTTCCATAGATTCAGTTGGAGAGGCATGTGAAGATCCCTACACTTCGCACATTTCCGGTGGACCATCAGTTGGACGGGAACTACTACGGCATATGGAAGGTTATGATGGAATCTGTTATGGAGTCTTACAACCTTGATGATTTCATCGTTGTTGGGGCTCCACGGCCAGAAGTAGAGGAAGGGGAGTTACCGTCGATCCGAAAGGACCGGGAGGCACAGGCACAGATGTGGGATTGTGTCAACACCAGGGTCTGTTCGTTTATCTTCCTCAACTGCACACCGCAAGTAATCAATCATGTAAAGCACATGACGTTGGCCAGAGGTATATGGTAGCATTTGGCTTTCCTTTACAATAGGGTATTGCCCATAAAGAGGATTTCCTTGGAAGTATAGATGCGGGTTATGAGCCCTGCAAAGTCGTTGACGATGCGGGAGCATATTAACAAGCTGCAGGCTCTTCAGCAAGAA
Source organism: Cibotium barometz (assembly GCF_041138505.1). Classification (NCBI taxonomy): domain Eukaryota; kingdom Viridiplantae; phylum Streptophyta; class Polypodiopsida; order Cyatheales; family Cibotiaceae; genus Cibotium; species Cibotium barometz. The sequence goes on from NC_141104.1 coordinate 29,689,301, forward strand.
GTTCTTCAGGCTGGGAAGGAGATATCGCCAGAGAACATGGTCATAACGTTGCTGTTGCATTTGCCCTCTTAGTATTCAGCATTTTACTCGTCTTTGATTACCAATGGCAGACTCAGCACCATCACGGGGGAGGAGCTTGTGCCCATGGTCTTGGACCTAGAAGAACGATTCACGAACCCTCCTTAGGGTGGAGGTTCGGAGGCCTTAATTGGCCAACGGTTGAAAGGCCGTAATACGGGCAAAGGGAAGGCTTCATCGGAGAAGTCTTCTGAGAAGAAGTCCGACGTTGACCGCAAGAAACTAAAGGCAGAGAGGACCTGTAATGATTGTGGCGAGAAAGGCCACTATTGGAGGCAGTGTTCCAAGCGGAAGACCGAGAAGGGTGAAGATTCCTCAGCAGCAATCATGAAGACTCCAGCTTTTGTGCACCTGGAGGTGATGGACACCGATGTTTCATTTTCTCATGCAGGGAGGAGGTTGGAGGACTCGCCGCTCTACGGATACTCGAGAGTGGATTCTAGACAGTGGTGCTTCTAGGCACATGACTCCTTTCCGTTCAGATTTACAAGATCTCTGCAGGTATTCTGGTCACATGATACATCCACTATCCCAGTTCACAGTGAGGGCAGGTTGGAGATAGTTTCCGATGGCAGAGGGGGGAAGCATTCCTCCCAGGTGTTGTATGTTCCGTCACTTGGTTTTCATCTGTTTTGTTAGTGCATCAGGTTTGCAAGATTGGCGTACGGGTGGAGTTTGATGAGCATTTTGTTGCTCTCCTGGACAAAGCAACAGGCCAGGTGGTTTGGGAAGACGGAGTGGAGAATGGAGTTTACAAGCTTTTAGCACTCTCTCTTCCAGGTTCTCAGTTTTGTGATGAGTAGTAGTCTGGTAATGGCCACTTAAGTGTGGATACGCTGCAGGTGGAGGCTTTCCCAGACCAGCTGGTGGATAGCTTGCCAATTGATGGCAGGAGTTGGCAGGAACTTTCCAGTACTGATGTTGGTGGTTCTTGTGTTCGTCAGTCAGAAGAAACTGAACAGGTAACTTATGCTCTGATGTCTCGTAGCATTCGGGACAAAGAAACTCCTATAGATGAGGATGTTCTTTCCACGGGGACCTCTCGGAAAGCCAGGTAGGTGGTAGTTGAATACTTGCAGAAGGAGGTGCATTCTCCAGGCTTTGTGGTTCCGGATTCAGAGGGGGTGGTTGACAGGTTTCAGAAGGCCTTGCGTGGTCTTCAGCAGGTTTCCAGGACTTGGCTTTCCACCGTAACAGGCGTTGATCTTTGTGAGCAGTGTGATGTCTCTTTGACTCGGAAGCAGAATGGTCCATTGATTTGGGTTGATGGATACCGGATTGGACGGGAGCTTCCTGATGAGGCACTTGAGCTCATGGTTGCAGATGACTCTTTGGGAGGCAGGATTGCGTATCTTGTGGTTTCCGCGGCATGCGAAGGATCATGGACTCTTTTACACAGGACTGGGATTGATGGATGGAGTCTGACTCCACGGTTGGAGTGACTCAGATTGGGGAAGAGATCCAGACACGAGGAGATCTACTTCAGGCCCAGGAGCAGTAAGAGGCAGTCATCTTTTGCCTTGTCGTTGACAGAGGCAAAGTAACTGGCTGCTTGTGATGGTGCTTGTGAGGTGGTGAGGTTGCAGAGGTTGCATTGCAAGATTGGGCTTCCACTGGAGGAGCCCATGGTCATCCAGAGGCACTTTGTTCGTGAACAGATCGTTGCTGATGACATCTTGCTAGAGTTCTGTTCGACAGAGGATAGTACGGTGGACCTCTTCATGAAGTCGCTATCTTAGGATTTGCTCAGGCGGCACCCCAGCTCCCTGTGGTTGGTTTCACAGCTAGGAGCTGAGAGGGGGTGTTAGAAGTCATCTCCTGTCTTTTTGTAGACACCAGGGCCTTTGTTGTGGGTGTGCCCGCCCTTGTAGGTGTTGTTCTCATTTTTCCCCACTCTCCGTATTTTTCCCCCCATTTTTCCCTATTTTTTCTTGGCATGGGAGGCTGCCCTGTGATGGCAGGAGGACCCAATTGCTGGCCGATTGCATCAATATGCTTGTGTTCACATTCTGGAGTTGGCCGATTGGTCTGGACAGGTCGTGGACCTTTTTATGGAGGCCGACTACTGTGTGCAGGTCATGGGCTCTTTTGGTGTCCTGTTGGCTGTCCCTGATGCAGGCCGACTGCATGCTTAGGGCCATATAAAATGGCCACACAGCCCCTTGCCATTTGTGTCTTGTATTCGGGATCTTCTTGTGTATATAGAGCAGAGTTACACGCCACTATCTCTCTCCTTCTCTTGTGCTGTTTTTCTGCATTGTTCTTGCTCAAGTGTTTCCAGATTTGGTCATCATCTCCACTGCGTATTCTGACAGCACTACCTTCTGGAATCTCGAGAGTTTTACAAGAGGGCATTTGGGTGTATCTTAAAGTCCCAAAGGACTCTAAGACGATGAGGATTGGCAAGCATTACAAGTTATCTTCTCGATGTTGTGGTCCTTATCAGATCACAAAGAAGATTAGTGATGTGGCGTACCGGTTAGCACGCACTACCTTCTGGAATCAAGATTCACCCTGTGTTTCACATCAGCCATTTGAAAGCACGCTTGGGTGAAGGTGATAAGATTGTGCTAGTGGAGGAGATCCCTAACCTGCAGGACATGACTAGGTATATTCCAATGGAACCTGAGTTGGTTTTGGATCAACGTACTGGACAGTATTGGCTTACCATCTATTCAGAGTACTTGATCAAATGGAAAGGATGGTCTGAGTTCGAGGCTACATGGGAGTGAGTGTGCTGCTTGGATTCATTTCCGAGGACATCAACAGGTCTTAAGGGGGTAAGTTTGCTACATCCCAAGGCTAACGAGGGTTACGATCTTCAGGTCAGGTTAACCATAGCCCAAGGGTTAGGCATCTTAAGTGGGGATTAGTAGCTTTTATGAGACATGTGCTATATTTGGCTCCTTGTTTATAGGAGGCCTATATAAGTGACTTTATGAGTCAGTTTGAGAGAGAGCTTCTCAGATTTCGACTCTAGGCCTTGAGACTAATCCATGGTAACATCCGATGGGTGTGTACTAGTGGTATGGGACGCCAGGGACTTTGCACATGGAGCCATGCCTCTGATGCAAAAGTGCCCATGTGGTCGGGGGTAGGCATGAATGGCTCTATGATGCTTGAGTTTTTGTGTGTTTTATGTTTAACTGTAGGGTCTGTTAGCCGAGAGGCTTGACATTCGGGGATAGTATATTGTCACCAGCTGTTTGCATTGGGTGGAGTTGTTGCATTGTCTAGCGTCATGAAGGTGCCATAGGAGAACATATCACCAGATTTGTCTTCACCTTGGGAAGATATAACAGTGGGAGTGGGTGTGTCTCCAGAGCGTAGAGATTCCTTGGAGACTATATCAACAATAGTTGGGAGTTTCGCTTTCGTGTATTAGCGAATGGAGTATGTTCCACAGCGAGATGGTGGTGTAGATATACATGTGCCGAGCAGTACTGATGGATACAGATTTGGGCAAGTCTTCTAGGGAGTCTTGTTCTTGGTTCTGCTTCCTTCCTTCAGGGTGCATTAGAGTGGGTGCAAGCAGGTATTGTGATCTCTGTCGATGCATTGGTGGAGTGTGGATAGTAGAGTTTTGCTAGGTCTTTCTCTTGAGTGCTCTTTGTGAGCTACCAGAGAATATTGGGCGGCCTGTAGCATTTCTTGAGGAACGGTTGGACAAATGAGAAGTATTGGACCAAGTAGTGGTTGGTGATTTGCATGTTTCTTTGCAAGTGTTTGTGCTGATGCGGAGAGGACGGAATGTGAGCCTTCAGAGAGGATGCAAAGTGGTCTCGCAATGTTCGGGATCTTGGGTACCTTGGATGAGACTTGCTTGGATTTTTTCTTTCTATGAGCGGGCGCTTTATATGGACACCATGTAGCTGAGGACAGCTGCAATGCAAGTGGGGGAGATTGTGACACCTCACCCTAGGTACGTCTGAATGACCTGTAGAGAGTTGGTGGGTAGTAGGCGCCGGAGTGATCCGACAGCAGACGCGGGAGCAGTCGGACAACGCAGGTGCCATGTGGCAACAATGAGGTGGCATGTTGGACAGCAAGCCGACATCATATTTGCTGGCCGACCAGGCAATACTGATGCATATATAGACATATATTGGAAAATCATCTTAGTCATCTGCTTGTCTCAGTGTTGTTCTTCACAGAGTGTTTCTCTGTAGGTGAAGTGCTAGCCAGGAGTGTATCATAGGTCACAGGGCTGCAGTGGATGTTTTCACTCATCCATATCTTTTGTACTTGTATTTCAGGTGTATTACTGCTTTCTTGTATATAATAGACAGATAATAGTTTAGTACTCTTGTGTGATCCCACTGCACTCTTTTCTATCTCTGAAAACCCTACACATAGGCACGAGTATTGTAAAGGTGTTCTACAGTTTCCTTTGTTATAAACAGGGATGATACTGCTGGTGGTTGTCCGAAGATCAAAAAAATTCTGAGAGTGTTGTAAAGGTGTTCTACAGTTTCCTTTGTTATAAACAGGGATGATACTGCTGGTGGTTGTCCAAAGATAAAAAAAATTCTGATGATCAGCCTCATTTAATAGCTTCTCAAAAGCAATGCTAATGATAATATAGGAGTTCTTAAATATGCTGGCTTACTTGTTACACAAATCTCACATTTTTACAATAATGGTGCATCAACATTTGGAGGCTCTCTTCAAATAAAATTTCCTACCTCTTTTTGCATGTGACCGACCTTGTTTGGGAGGGAACAGAACATTATGTCTAGTAAAGGGTTTATCTTCCTGGTAGAGCCAACTTATCCTACTGTACAGTCGTAGTAGTAATTCCATTTTATACATCCATATGAATGTTTGCCTTCACTACTTTGTTTGATATTAGTTTTTTCAAACGTGTGTGCATTGGTTTCTCATGGTGCATTTTCCTTGGGGTTTTATTTTCAATTATGGAAACTTTTTTTTGGGGGTTTTTCTCCTCATTTTATTTCAAACACATGCTTCTCCTATGCATTTCTTTTGCTTTGTTTTAATCTCATATACTTATGTTTACCTTAACTATTACAGACTATTATACTTTCTGAAAGTTCCGGACCATTTTACAAGGGTCCACTACTTAGAAGACTAACAAGTGAGGATAATCTTCTTTCCAACATCTGCATTCAGGGTGCAAACAAAACTTTTGGTTGGAGAAATGGGGCTCTGATCTGCATGTAGGATGCACTTGGTCCTGCTCTAATGGAGAAAAATTAAGTAAAATGGGATGATTTTTAAATTTAAAACTTTCCTGACTTTATTTAAATTATGAAGGTAGAGGCTTGGAAAATGGCGCTAACAAGTAGTGTCTCCAGTAGTCATGTCAGAAAGGGACTCTTATGGTAATGACCTATTAATGAAAAGGCAGTCGATTATTGTTTTCAGGTTGCCCCTACGGTCTTTGCAGTACAAGGAGACATTTGGTCATGGCCCTACAGTACTCATGATGGCCTATAAGTCTTGTAGGGAAAGCGGTAGGCTATACACATACTTTAATCAACACAAGTCCTTGCAAGTACATGGACGTACTTGGTCATGGCCCCGCTTCAAACAGGTGTATATTAGTGTCATATGAACTGTTGTAAGACTAGTCCTGCACCAAAGAGTGCTCCAAAGTGGAAAAGACTTTTTTCCTGTCCGAAGTGTCATCAGCTTTTCTCTAAGGAGCTAGTGCTACGTCATTCTTCAATCTGTGTCATTGCTTCATCTGTTGTAGAAGGCCATGATGAGATTGGATGTTGCAAAAAGTTAGAATCAATGGATTTTTTATTATTTTGTCGTGTTTCTTTATCTCATACTTTATACTGTCAATGTATTGGTTGAATACACTTCCATTCAAATTAAAAGTTTTTTTGCCATGCATGGAAACTGTATTTGTTGTAACCATGTTCATGCTGTATGTTTGACTGAATGTCTGCCTGCAATACTACACCACCTGGCATTATCCTTCACATGATGATTCTTGTTCGACAACATGCTCATAGGATCATGTCATTGCTCAACAGGACCCATAAAAGATGTCTTCCTAGTCCCTGGAGTGCATTACTGTTACTGCATCAAGTGATTTAATTATACTGTTGTGCTAGTTCTGCTTCAAACATTGAGTGTACTCTTGCATGTTGAATTTGCAGTCTTAAAATTCATACGCAAAAAATTATAATGCACTAAAGAAAATTAAAAGCTGTTTGGTGTGGGTTGATGTAAACATTATTTTTTTCCAGTCATTTGTCCTTCGATTGTTTATTTTATAAGCACACTCTGCATCTCAATTAGTCGCTTATACAAGCATTAACTGGCAGATGGATCGACACAAGTATGTAAAAGTTGCATACCATGGTTTTCAAGAGATGGCTCGAGATGATCGTATGGCAACTTACTGCAACACTCTAACAAGAGAATCCTATGATGAGCCAGATTATGCTCTCATTGATACTCTGTTCTCTCTAGCTGAGGCCTATCTTTTTGCTCAGCTTGTCGAGTTCAAGGATAGCTATCCAAGCAAGTTCCCTTCAGGCACAAAGTATGTGTGCTGTTTATTGCAATTTAACAGTTTATACTGAGAAAGTTTGAGTTCACGCTTTTTTGAAACTAGCCTAGAGATAGAGTTAGGAGATTCTAGACCGGAAGTTTAACTGTTTTACTTCTGATGTATTCTTTACTCTTGAGGCTAATTTGCCTTAAATTGTTTGAAAACAGTCTCAGTACACTTGATAGTCCCTTGGTGATGATGATTGGAGCTTTCTTGAAATTTTATGCCACTTCAATTTTGCAAAATGTGTGTTATGATGGTGAATGCAAGACATTGCATGGATGTTGCAGCAAAGAAGTCCACCAACCTCCACATTCAAACACTTTGCTGAAGACAAGAACCTCCCACTTTTCGAGGCCAAGTAAGATGCTATACAGCAACTTTGAGACTTTCAGGTCCAGGTTCATAGAACAAAAATCAACCTACCCTCTCACTGACCCACACTCGAGACCCTCCTTAAAATACCAAAGCAGCCACTACCAGATCTCTTCAACATCACATGCCACCAAATCTGTAATCTAAACCATGGAGGAGCTTCGATTGAATTTTTTCCTTATGGCTGCAAGACTCTGGCACTTGTCCAAGCTAAGCTCTTTCCCATGACTTTCCCCAAACTTGGACCACCAACTCAATTATTCCCATTCATAAAGCAGTAGACTCAGCGGACCCTCCGAGTTCCTGCAGTAACGAGGCAGCTAAAGGTAGAGGAGCTAGTAACAGTGCCCACAATAATGGAGAGACTCTTAAGAGGAGATGTGTAGCACTATCAAACTGACCAAAATAGTGGAAGCTGCACTAGCTAAAAGTCATACACTGACTCATGCAGAGATGTTTGTGGATTTCTTGCAAGTAGAGACTCTAGAGCCACACATCTTAGGTTGTCATATTGATGAGTTTTCAAAGAGGACCAAACAAACCCCTTTGAAGGAAGAAGGTACAGAGGATCCAGATATCCACGTCAAAAAAGTATGAGCAAGCATGGAAAGTCAACAGGCCCAGAAGTCCGAGGTTGGAGGAGCTGAAACAGGACCAGTTTGCAGCTACGTTCGGAGTTGTGCCGATGGAGTGTTTCACGCAGTTCAATGACGACCACTTCCACCTATGAGAAGCTCAGAGACACGTTCAAGAAAGTCAAGACGTCAGGGAAGCTGACAGATATCATGATGGCATGGATGTCAATATATTATAGAATGTTAGACAATAGAGCTTTGTGTGTGCGTGCTGTGCATGGGCTTGAGATAAGGCATGGAGCTGCCCCATGCATACCCTCAATGCATGTGATAAGTAAACGCTAAGTTTTGTGCATAGTTGTTAGGTACAAAAAGTTTGATTCGGTAGGGTACGTTCAAATTCGGTCCCGGAATGCACCGCTAAATTTTGAAAAAAAAAAAAACGATGGAGTTACGGTCCATTTAAAAAATACTTAAAAGTATAAATATATATTGTTTTACACACATACACATAGATGCAGAACTTAGAGAAGTTACAACTTAGAAAATGAAAGTAGACAAATGTACATGTCAAAGAGTCATGAATATATGTAAAGCCACAAAAGTCAGAATGGGCAAGTACAAGAATGTGAGTACAAAAATGCAAAAAGGCTAAAAGCCTGTCTGCAAGGTATTGGAGGTGAGAAGGGCATGGCTAGATAGTAGATAGTAGAGTCTAGACTAGAGAGGCTGAAAGCCTATGTCACCATGTATGTTAGTGCTGTTACTAGGCTCTTCGATATCCTCACTAGAGGACACCTCAGAGCTCCCACCAAAATCTCCATCGCTAAGAACATTGCTCTCATCATCACATTCGGGCTCCCTGACCGAAGAAGACTCAGCTCTAACCGTTGCGGGGGTAGAGCTCCGACTCATGGAGCCACGTCTGACATAGGTAGCAACTGGGCAATCAGAGCCTCAGGAGCCAAAAGTATATGGCCTCCTCCTCTGCATTATACTCCTTGCGGACACTTTTAAGAGTGTCCACCGTCAACTTGAACTCGTTGACGTTTAACTACAAGTTTGTAATTGATTAGGGGCCCTAGGCTTGTTAGTAAATCCACAAGTTACAACATATTTCAGTTGTAAATAATAAAATATTGAAAGTTATGTAGGTCTAATGTAAAAATATACCTGTCTAGCTTGAGCCATGTCGTGCATTGCACGCACCACGTGCAAGTTAGGGCGGCAATAGACCAGCCGCTCTAACTATCTTGTGCTCAACCGATTGCGTATCTTTGTGTCTATAAGTGAGTAGGAACTCCAGTTCCTCTCACATGCACCCAAAGAGCAATCCTAATCCACAATAAAAATAAACAATGTTTAGGATTCTACACATAATTATAATTTTTAGCTTAAGTCTTAAGAGTTGGAATCTTTTCACAAGTTAATAACTTAGTGGCTAGTGGTTACCTGTGCTCTTTGTAGGTGAGGCTGTTGGTAAGTAAATGACACCCACCAAAAGAAAAGCTTCACCATAGAATCCCTCCAACATAATGCATTAGCGAATGCGGGGTCCCTCTAATCGTTATAGTTGATGAGCTCCTGTAAGAACTGAAATTGTCCATTCTCATCATCGGGTAATGCTTTCGGTAAGAAAGCATCCCTAGCTGAAAGCAACTCCTGATCTGTGAAAAGTGAGAGTGCTATCATCCATCATTGGAAGCCTCCCCCGTCTTGCTCGAACCTGCGCCCCCCCCTCTCTCGCGTTTTTTTGCGCCCGCCCCTTGCACCGTCTTCTTGCACGCTTCCCCTCCCTCTGCTTCAGTCTACGCCTACACTGCCCACCTCTCCTTTGCCCTGCCTTCTTCGCGCTATTTTACCCCCCCCCCTCCCCCCCCCTCCCCCCCCTCCTCCCTCCCTCCTTTTTTGCCTCTGTTCCGTCCCTTATGCCCTCCTCCCTAGCCCACCTTCCTCCTCCCCCCTTTGTTGTTGAGCCCCCCCTCTTCTACGTCGCCCTGCATCCCCTTTGCCACCCCTGCTCCCTTCCCCCCTTTTTCTGCCCCGCTCCCTCCTTCTCCTTATTTTCCGCCTTCCTTCTCCTTGCTTGGGTTTTTTCTCTCCTCTCTCCCGCCTTCAGCCCCCCCTTTTTTCCCGCCTTCCCTGTGCCGTGTCTCTTCTCGCAGGTTGATTTTCAGGTTCTTCGGGGCGTTCTCATTTCGGCAAGCTTCGGTATTTTCTAGTCTTCACCCTTGGGACTCCATGGCAGCCGCTCCGTCATCCCCGACCAAGCCCGCCGTTGCTTGCTTATCCTTTTCCGACAATTGCAGCATTAGAGGCCTCCACCTTGGTTTGCAAAATTGTTGGTAGCCGTCTTGCACACAAACAACTCAGAGATCTCTTATAGGCAAGCCTCATTGGTGAGCCTCTCTGGCTAGCGTATCAGGCTTCCCAGTGACAATTCGCTTTTGGAGGCCTTAAGAAGGAATACCTTCCTCTTCTCCTGGTGATTGGTGGTGCCATCAGGAGAGTGATGGAATAATATCCCCCCCCCCGGTGCTGCCTCCGCTCTCGCACGGGCAGCCGGGGTTCCATCTCTCCGCATCGGGGTTGCCTCACCGGATTTAGTGCCTCATGTTATATCTATTTCTTGCCTTCGGGGCAATCACATCATGCAGGGCATGGAGTATTCAGGCCTTCTAGGTCAATGCTTCATTTGCAGGTAGATGGGACATCTAGCCAGAGCTTGCCCTCGAAGTCCGCCACCGGTGGTCCCCCTCCCATTTCATGTTCAGATCCTCGCTAGGGGGCTGAAAGAGGCAGGTTCCTAGGTAGCGGAGCATCAGGTCTCGACCACGGTCGACCTCGCTGCCGGAGATGGTTGGTCCACTGCTGGGCCGCCAGCCGACCACTAGAGCTGAGCGCCGTCGCCGTGCACGCCAGGCTGGCAGTGTTCAGGAGGATTGGGTTCTGTCAGAGAATTATTTTGAGCATTTATCGCAGCACCCACCCATTGGTGATGGGCCCCCTCCAGTCACGGAGTTCGGCCCATCCGGTTTGGCGACCGATTCCTCATCGAGACTCCTCTCGTGGCTCTCAGTGCCCAGTGAGGCCGGTAGACCCCACTGTTGCTCGGCGAGCCTCTCCCAGCAGCATTTCTCTCCGGAGGATATCTCCCAGCAGCGACCCTCTCCAGCCTCTCTGCCCCCCTGCCACCCCCTTGCCTCCTCCCCCTCCTCCCCCATCCTCACCCCCGACTTTTCCCGCAGCATTTCCTTCAGCCCCCCGCCCCCTCCTCCCCCATCCTCACCCCCGACTTTTCCCGCAGCAGTTCCTTTAGCCCCTTCCTCCTCATCCCCCCCCCCCCCCCCCCCCCCCCCCCGGGGGCCTCTCTAGAGCACTCTCGTCGGCCTCCAGCAGTCCCTGACCTGCGGAGGCAACCGGCGAGTTCCGTTCGCTGCTTGATTCATCGTTTCTCTGAGCCGGTTGAGATGATCATTGCCGCCTCTCCGCGAGGGCTCTCCTGTCAGAGTCCTCAGGTGGGTCCCGACAGCCTGTGGATTATTGCTTCTTCCGATGTCTCCTGGCGGAAGGGACAGATTGTTTGAGGAGGCAGTAGCACCTTTTCGTATTTGTGTGGTTTTTCACCACTCCAGACCCTCTATGCCAGAGAATGGCGCGATGATCTTCTCTTTCTCTTTGAGTGCAGCCTCGGGGATGGAGTGGGACTTCGAGTCGGTGACTGCAGCCATCCAGGGTCATGTATTTAAGCTTTCCCATCATCTTCACGATCTTTGCATCACCGACATACTCACCCATCTATGGCCATTGGCTAGGATGGAGCTTGGAGGCTTAGCCCAGAGAGACCAGGACGGGGAGATGGTGGCCTCCAGCCTAGAGGTGCTACTTTTTGTGTTCATGCATACTTTTGTCGCAGTACCTCTTCCCCCTTCTTACTGGTACCTCCAATGTGATCGATGGAGTCCGGAGTATGCATACCGTCGTGCTCGGACAGAGTGGCGCCACATGGGTCTATGGTGTGCCTTCACCCCAGGACGGATTGCGATTATTCCCTACCTAAACCCTCATCCACGAGTGGAGGGCAGTTCTGCTAGTTTTGCCTCACGCAAAGATTGATATGCGGATCGTCTCATGGAGCATAGAGGGTTTAGGGGGGCCTAATGCTTTCAGAGATGAGGCGTCCTCGAACGAAAGCTTCAAAGAGCCATAGTGGGGGGACCTATCGACATTCTTTTGCTCCGGGAGCATCACCTCTCAGATGCGGGAAGATCTTACCAGGTAGGAGTCCTACTTTCTGGTCTCCATCCTTAGGCCCTTCAGGGACGTAGGGAGGAGTTTGTATTTCTCAAAGTGAGTAGCTTTTGCCGACAGTGACAGGCTCAAGAGTTATAGTTTCGGGGTGAGCATAGTGGGTTGCCATTTTGACTGGAGAGGATAGCGTTGGCTTCCTCAATGTTTATGCCCTGAATGTTGCTACAGGTAGAGCTTTCTTTTGGAGCACAGTCTGGCAGGTCCTTCCCCAAGTTTACTTTTTTTTTTCCGAAAAAAGAACCTTTCATTAGTTATAAAAAAACACCCACTGGGCTACAAATCCCTCTCCTACTCATAAGAAGGCAGAGGAGAGAGCCAGTCAAGGCAGCTAGGGAGACTCTCCCTAGGTGCAAAACAGTACAAAACACAACACAAATAACTGAGAGGCTATATCATACAATAGGAGGGGGGAAAATCCAAACAGGTGGCCTGTAGTGCCGGCGGGGGGTACCCGCATGTAGAGTATAGAAGGGGCCGCTGCGCCAAGTGGTGTGGAATGCCTAGCGCCGCCAGATCACTCGATCCGAGTCGCCTCGGATGCGGTCATACTGTCCTCGCAGGGTGTGAATCAACTCTTGCCAGATCCCCAGAACAGTCTCTGCTGGTGGCTCCAGTCTCCCCTCAAAGGCCTTGAAGCAACGGGCTCTCCAGGTGAACCATATGGTGAGGCTGCTGAGGAGCTCCCATCGTAGATCCCTCTCCTGTGTCCAGCCCGGCGGACGAGAAATCCAAATAAGGAACAAGGCGAGGCTGGCCCCTAACGAATCTGATGGCCTGGCTGTCCTGCTCCGTCTCGTATCCCAGAGCAGGCCCTGACGAAGTCGACCAAGCAGCGGCTCCCCACGTATACATGCCCTCTGGCGAGAGGGGGGCCAAAATGCGCAGCATCCTCAGCCAAATCTGCTGCGCCTGTGGGCAGTCCCATAGGCAATGTCTCTGTGTCTCCAATGGGTGGCCACATCGGACGCGGGCCGACGGAAGGCCTCTGTAGACCAGCCCCACTGGAAAGTCGAGATCCTACGTGCCTGTCGGCTAGCCTAGAGCCTCTGGTACAAAAATTCTCCAAGAACTTCTGTGAGAGTCCCTGTAGCCGCCAATGCTCCGATGCAGCTGGAGAGACAGTCCTCCTCGCGATCAAAATATGCCTCCCCAACCGAACAGTGTAATGGAAAAAGGTGATCTCTGTGGCCTCGGGGGACGCATAAGGATCATGCCACTCGTACTCGCCAGGTTCCCACTGGAGCCGGGCCAAGGGGCGCGTAGCATATGCCCATATGCGCTAATCAGAGTCCACATCTGCAGGGTCTGGATCAATATGCCACTTCTGAGAAGCGGCGGCCACTACCCGTATCCTCTGAAAGATGCACTCTGCAACCAAAGGCGACTCCGCCTCCACTCTCTGAAGTTTGCCCTCATCCTGTATCTCATAGTAGAGGCATCTACCATCCTCAGTGCAAGCTCTGACAGCAATCAGGATCTCCAACTGTGTAAAGGCTCCCATCCACCGTGGGGCCGCTGGCTGGAAAGGCGTGAACCACTCCTCAGTGAGTGCCTGCTGAATGTCATCCCTCATAATCAGCCCCCCTTTGAAGTGACTCAGCCTCTCCGCCTAGATCTCCTCTGGGAGACTGCAAAAGGCCTGCCAATCTCCAAAACTGCGTGTTGCGCCTCCGAGGCTGGACGAGGCCGAGAACCCAGCATATGACCCTGCTCTGTGCGTACCGAGGGGCTCCAGATGAGCGGCTGTCTGGCCCGCTCCTCATCAAAAGTGGGTGGTCTCTGAGAAAGCCCCGGTCTCAGCAGCTCCCAAGCTCGCACGATGCTCAAGGCAAATCTATCCTCCCATCCTCTATTGAGGCTTGTCCTCCTCATCTCTATGAAGATCCACCGTATCTCTGGTGTCCAAGTGTCCCCTGTTGGGGGAGCTCTAGCCTGCAGCAGCCGCTGAAATAGAAGCTCCTTCCAAGGGTCAGCGCGCGCCTGGAAGCAGCCCCCGAACAATAAGCTTCCCAAACAAGGCTCTACTCTGATCAGCTGGATCTATAATGCCCAAGCCCCCCTGGGCCAGCGGAAGAGTAATAACTGCCCAAGCAACCTTAGCTTGGGCCGGCTGACCATCCCGCCCAGACCAAAGAAAGTTCCTGATCAGCCTCTGTACCTGGCTAATGCAAGAGCTTGAAAAAATCCAGCAAGACGTGATGTACCACATAGTCGCTAAAAGCACCTGATTTGTCACCACCACCCTCCCAGCCAAGGATAGCCGAGCTGTACTCCAATATAAAAGCTTCTTCCGAATGCTCAGAAGAAGCGGGGCGATCTGCTGCTCAAGTGACAAATCAAGTCCAATCTGGCATCCCAGATACCGCACTGCTGTGCCAGAAGGAATCCATCTAAAACCCGGGTGTGGGCTCCATGCCGGAGCGAGAGCCCTATTGATCCAAAAAGCCACTGTCTTGCGCCAATTGATCAATGCTCTCGAAGCCACACCAAAAACCTGTAGCGATTGCTCTGCCCTCTGTAGATTGGCGTCGTGGCCATGCAGAAACAATCGCGTGTCATGAGCAAACTCAGAATCGAGCAGGTCCTCACCCCGGACTGGGAGCTGGTGTCCTCTCAAACCAACCTCCTTTGCTGTCAGATACATGCTCATAGCCTCTGCAAAGAAGAGAAAAAGGAACGGGGCGAGAGGGCATCCCTGATGGACTGATCTGGTCAACTCAAAACTCGGCCCCCGTCCTCCTGCCATCAACACCTGGCTACGAGCTGTGGAATATAGAGCCACCACTCCTCCTCGAATCTAGTCTGGCTCAAAACCCAGGTGAAGCATAGTGCCCTCTAGGAAACCCCAATCGACTCTATCGTATGCCTTCTCAAAATCGAGAAGCATCACGACCAAGTCCTCACCGAGAAATCTAGCTCGGGCCGTCGCCTCCTAGAAGGTGAAAATGTTGTCAAGGATATTGCGCTCTTGATGAATCCTGTCTGGGTAGCATGAATCAACTCCCCAAGGAAGGGCTGGATCTTCAAACTCAAGGCCTTTTCTAGGACCTTGTAGAGAGTATTTGTGCGAGCATGAAAAACTGGGTTTCTTGCAACTGCCAATGCGCTCTGACTGTCAGTGAAGATAGAGGTGGCAGACTCCTGTCCAACACCCAAGTCAGCCATAAGCCGTCTGAGCCACACACACTCAACCGTAGCTGTGAAAGCTGCCCTGTACTCAGCTTCACAACTAGAAGTGGCCACAGTAGGTTGCTTCTTGCTCAACCAAGATATGCATGAGCTACCGAGCATGAAACAAAAACCACTTGTGGACACTCTTGTGTCATAGCAACCAGCCCAATCTGAGTCCGAAAAAGCATGTAAATCTGGCGGCAACGATCCCCCCTTGGGATAAAACAACCCAAGATGTATGGTGCCACTCATGTAGCGAAAGATGCGTTTAACTGCCTTCCAATGCTGAGACCCTGGGCTATGCATAAACCTGCTCACCTGTGAGACTGCAAACTGAATGTCCGGCCTGAACGAGTACGACTAGATATAGGTGCATCAATTTTACTATCACGCAAGGTTTGCACCAGCCATTTAGGCATACCTCTAGCCTGCTCATTTTCAGCCCTATCCTCAAAAATTACATCCTGTAAATCTGCATCAGAAATAGGCTGATCCATGATGTCGTTTGAAATCTGCATAGGCTGAATATTTGCCTCATTAGGACTTACATTTGAATTCCCACCTGTAAATAGAGGCAACAATGTATCAAATACATCTCGTGAGCTCACACCTGTCTCTTTGGTACATGATAACAAAGGCTGCACAGCATCTTCCACAAAAACAACATCTCGACTAATCAAGATACGCTTTGACTGTGGATGATACAATCTGTAACCCTTGCTCTCAGCACTGTAACCAACAAAAATGCATTTGACAGCCTTATCATCCAATTTTCTGCGTTGTTGCACAGGCACTAAAGCATAGGCCAAGCAACCAAAGACACGCAAGTGACCAATAGAAGGCTTCGTGCCATGCCAAGCTTCGTATGGAGTAATAGACTGCAAGGCCTTAGTGGGACACCTGTTGAGTACATATGCAGCACACATGACAGCCTCAAGCCAAAACGCATGTGGCAAAGCTTGGCTCTTGACCATACATCGTGCCATGCCAAGCTTCGTATGGAGTAATAGACTGCAAGGCCTTAGTGGGACACCTGTTGAGTACATATGCAGCACACATGACAGCCTCAAGCCAAAACGCATGTGGCAAAGCTTGGCTCTTGACCATACATCGTGCCATCTCCATAAGTGACCTGTTTTTCCTCTCAGCAACACCATTTTGCTGAGGGGTATACGGCACTGTACATTGGTGTTTTATCCCACGACTAGCCAGAAATGCATCAAACTCTTTAGACATGTACTCCCTCCCTCGATCAGTACGGAGGGTGCCCACAGTATAATTGGATACATTTTCAACCATAAGAAAAAACTGTTTGAAGCACAAAAACACTTCGGACTTTGCCTTTAGTAGATATACCCATGCATGCCTTGAGTAATCATCAATGAAAGTCACGAAGTACAAGTGTTTACCAAATGACGGAGTTTGCATAGGCCCACATACATCACTATGTACAAGCTGCAATTTGTGAGTGGCCCGCACAGAACCATCCTTTGGAAACGCAGAACGCTGCATTTTGCCCAAAATACAGCCTTCACAAACATGTTTCAATGGTGCCTCAAGAGGAGGCAATGAAGCAACCATATCAAATTTCTGCAAACGCAGCAAACTAGCAAAGTTCAGATGACCAAAACGAGCATGCCATAGTTTTGCATCTGAAACTGCCTTTTCATCAGAAATTGCATTTGCTGAATCTTCCACACACTTGTCATAAGAATTGAGCCTATATAGCCCACGAAACAAGGTGCCAGATACAATAATCGTATCACCAGAAGCCAAATCATGAACAGTACATCTGTCATCCACAAATTTGACTACAAGTCCAAGTCTAGCAAGCACAGAGACAGACAATAGATTCTTCTTTATCCCTGGCACATACAAAGCATCTGAAAGTGTGAAAGCGCTGCCATTTGCAGCAGTAAGCATAATTTTACCAATGCCCTTCACTGTGTAAGAAGCATTATTGGCACATGTGACAGTATTCCCATTAGGGACAGCCTCAAGAGAAGTGAACATATCACGATGCGAGGTAATGTGCTTTGTAGCACCACTGTCAAAATACCATACATGAGAGTCAACAGAAACTGCCAAACATGCATCATGTACAGATGGGTCATACTGGCAATATACGCTAAACGCCCATTCTGTATCCTGCACAACATTTGCAGAATCTGCATTTGTAGAAGCATCCGCTATTGTGGCTGCATTTGACTCTTTCTTCTTTGCCTCTTTAGCCTTTAGCTTAGGGCAATTCTTAATGACATGATCATTTGCCTTACAATAGTTGCACCTGGTCTTTTTCTTGCCTTTATCAAGAGCTTTCTCAGACTTATTGTTGCTACCTGTGGAAGGAGAAGAAGTTGCAGACCTACTAATAGGAGAAGAAACAGTGGAAGGGGCTGCCTTACCACTTCTTCTTTGCTGCTGGGCAGCAATAAATGCTTGATCAACTGCACGCTGCCTAGCCTTGTTTTGCCTGGACTGCGCTTCTTGCAAGAGCTTGTTGACTAAAGTATCATACTTGACAGCATCAGGTTTGTCCTCATTAAGAAGTCTCCACGTGGAAGCAAAAGTCTGATATGTCTCAGGTAAAGCATCAAGAACAGTCTGCACAAGAGAATGATCAGGAATAATCTCACCTGCAGATATCAACTATTCTTTGAGATCTTTAATCTCAGCAAGAAAAACATTCATGTCATCATCTTCTTGCATAATCTTCAATTCTAGCTCTTTACGCAGGTAAGCGATTGTTGCCTCATTACGACCTGCATACAAACCAGCTAGAATATCCCAAGCCTGTTTTGTTGTTTTAGCTGAACGAATATGTGGGGTGATGTTACGTTTGACAGAAAGTGCAATCAAGGCATGAGCTTGCGCATCCTTACCATCCCAACGAGCTTGTTCAGCAGTGGGTAAAACAGCAGCAACAGTAGAGCTGCTAGAACCTGCAACATCCTCAACAGATCCTACATCCACAGAACCTGGACGTACATCCATACCCTGTACAATGTTCCACACTCCTTTTGCAACCAAAACATGCTGCATCATGTATGCCCAAAGTGGGTAGTTGCTGTCTCCATCCAATTTGTCATCAGCAGATAACATGCGAAATACATCATTGCTGTTATCAGCCATGGCCACTGACTGAAACTGATGCAAAAGCTACCTGTAATGAAGCAAAGACTGAACAGAAAACAACTCGTGCTATGTAGCACGATCCACAATAGAGTACGTATGCCTGTTTTGCAGAAAACTGCACTGTCGAAATTTCTGCAGAAAATGACGAAAACACCTGTGCAGAACTTGAAATGCAAAAACGGAGCCCGAAACGACCTCAGATGCAAATTCTGAGAACGCCAAGCCCTACGGGCATATTTGGAGAGTATAGGGACCTGCAAGCGCTCGTGAAAGCTCACCTCAATCGGAGAACGTGAGTCGGAGGGTGCTGGCGGCGTAGCCCTGGGAGCCGATGCCTGCTCTGATACCAATTGTTGGAATTAGGGTTGCAGGAAAGCACACAAAGCTTGGAAAAGAAGAAGCAAGAATGCACACAACACAAAGTATATTAGATTGTGTCAATGTACAAAGATAAGTTAGCCCTAGAAGGATGGGCGTATATACAAGCCGGGGGAAAAAACCTCCTAAAGAGGGAAAAAGTGCCCCGGCGGTCCTAAGTGTGTTCACACACATCACTGCCTATATATATATGGCAACAGGAGGAAGGGGGGGGGAGCGGGGGGCGGCGGGCAAAAGGCGACGGGTGCGGAAGGGGTGGAAGAGAGAGGGGAAGGGGCGGCGGAAGACAGAGGTGGAGGGGTGGAAGATAGAGGGGAAGGGGCGGAAGGCAGAGGGGGGGCGGAAAAAACAGAGGGGGAGGGGCGGAAGGCAGAGGCGGAGAGAAAAAAAAAAGGGGGGGGGGCAGCGGGGAACGAAAGGGGGGGGGGAGGGCGGGGGCAGGCAGGGGGGACGGGACGCGGAGGAAGGGGGGGGAGCGGGGGGCGGCGGGCAAAAGGCGACGGGTGCGGAAGGGAGGGCGGGGGCGCGAGAAGCACAGGGGCACGGAGGGGGGGTTGTGAGCAGGCGGGGAGAGGCAGTCACGAGGGCGGGGGGGGGTGCGAAAGCTTCAGTGAGCACTCCTCCAGGTTAACTTTTGGTGCATGGGTGGTGACTTCAACATGATAGAGGTAGTAGAGGATAGGCTTGGAGGAGGCACAGCCACGGTTTCAGGAGCAGAGTACTCTTCGTGGGAGGAGATGATATTGGTACTGAGGGGACATTACCCTTGGCATCTTCTAGAGTTTGGGCGCAACCGTGGGAGCCTTAGCTTCTCTTGATTGGATAGGAGGAGCACCGGCCCCAATCTCTCTAGACTTGATAGGTTTTACGTTGATGAGTGGGCTTGTAGGCGTGGGGGCATGCACTACTTTTTCAGACCACGCCCCTGGAGGCATGACAGACATGCAGTGGTTTGCTCACTTTTTCTATTGGGTCCCATGGTAGATTAGAGAGATCCGAGCTCCCCTTAGAGGATTTTAGGGGCTGTACCTTGCAAAGGGCGAGGGTGATTGGTTTTACGCACAAGAGGGGCACATAGGCCCACTGCCTGCTGCCAAGGTGGCCAAGGAGATATTTTGGCGACTATGGATATGGGAGTGCCGACCTCTCACGCACCTACAGTGGGACCTGTGAGAGTGGACTTGGCATGACCCCACTGATCGGGAGGAGACTCTGGATGCCCCCTTCTTTGCATATACTGCGCGGCTAGGCTGCAGGATCCAGATGCTAGAGATTGATGGCACCCCGACACCAGCACATTGACAGTCTCAGGGCCTCTCACAACGTTTCCTTTTAGATTTTTGGAAGAGGCTTTGGGATAGTTTCCAGCCGAGAAGGATTACCGTCTTTCTTTGGCTGATGGCACACAGGAGCTTGGTGATTGGCACTTGGCTGGCAGTTGGAGGTAGGCTAGGAGCTTGCCTGCCTTGCGGCCACCTCAAGAGTCTCAGCGACATTGTCTTTGGGATTGCCCGAAGGCTCAGCAGATTTGGTAGTGGATTCTTCGCATCTTCACTATGGATAGGGCCTTGACCCGGATCATTACATGGGGCAGTGTCGCTTGGGCCACAGAGGTTGCGGTGGTCAGGGCTTGTGAGAAGGATGGAGGAGGGCTAGCCCTTTGGGTCTCTCACCATAGTATTTCAGCAGTACCAGTCACAACCCAACCTACAGGGCGACTAGGCTCATGCCAGAGATGGGAGATTTGTAGCAACATTGCAGCCTGGCACATTTGGCGAGCTAGATGGAGCGAGGCCATAGAGGGTACCCATACTCCGCCAGCTGAGTCCATTAGGAGCATTTGGCTCGAGATCATTCACACCCTCCGTGGTTAGTGGGGGAAGTCACAGGGAGGTTCTGACTGCTTGCGGAAGCGGCGGGAAGCTTTCTTGAGGCTCTCGAGGCCTGGCCATTTTCTCACAGATAGAGGTGGTGACCCCACTTCGCATTACAGACCACCTGTGTGGTTGTTCCCCTCCCTTCCTCCCCCCTCCCCCCTTGAGATAGCCTTGTCCTCACAGAGCAACCAGCCGGAGGAGAAGCGTCTCTTCCCCTTATGATCTTGTGATTCCCGCTCCATACATGAGGCGAGTTTGTATCTAGCCCTTTGTGGTTGTATCTAGCCCTTTGTGGCTGTTTTTCATTAACTAATAGAAGGATCTTTTTCTCGGGAAAAAAAAGTGAGAGTGCTTTGTAGGCAGGATGCAACAAACCCCTCTCCTGCTCTCATAAGAAGGCAGAGCAGAGATCCAATCAAGGCAGCTAGGGGGACTCTCCCTAGGTGCAGAAAAGTACAAATAAAAGTACAAATAACTGAGAGGCTATATCATACAATAGGAGGGGAGAAAATCCAAACAGGTGGCCTGTAGTGCCAGCAGGGGGTACCCGCGTGTAGAGTATGGAAGGGGCCGTTGCGCCAAGTGGTGTGGAAGGCCTGGCGCCGCAAGATCGCTCGATCCGAGTCGCCCTGGATGCGGTCATACTGTCCTCGTAGGGTGTGAATCATTTCCTGCCAGATAGCCCGAACAGTCTTTGCTGGTGGCTCCAATCTCCCCTCAAAGGCCCTAAAACAACGTGCTCTCCAGGTTAACCGTATGGTGAGGTTGCTGAGGAGCTCCCATCGTAAATCCCTCTCCTGTGTCCAGCCGGCTTTCGAGAAATCCGTTGAAGGAACAAGGCGAGGCTGGCCCCCAACGAATCTGATGGCATGGCTGTGCGAGAGGGGGGTCAAAATGCGCAGCATCCTCAGCCAAATCTGCTGCGCCTGTGGACAGTCCCATAGGCAATGTCTCCGTGTCTCCAATGGGTGGCCGCATCGGACGCAGGCCGACGGGAGGCCACTGTAGACAAGCCAGGTGCCAACTGCAGAGCCCTTGTGGGCAACCAGCCACTGGAAAGCCGAGATCTTGCGTGCTTGTCTACTAGCCTAGACCTTGGTCCAAAAATCCTCCAAGAACTCCTGTGAGAGTCCCTGAAGCCGTTAGTGCTCCGATGCAGCTGGAAAGACCGTCCTCCTAGCAGTCAAAATATGCCTCCCCAAACGAATAGTGTACTGGAAAAAGGTGATCTTTGTGGCCTCGGGGGACGCATAAGGATCATGCCACTCGTACTCGCCAAGGTCCCACTGGAGCCGGGCCAAGGGGCGTGCAGCATATGCCCATATGCGCCAATCAGAGTCCACATCTGTAAGGTCTGGATCAATATGCCACTTCTGAGAAGCGGCGGCCACTACCTGTATTCTCTGAAAGATGCACTCTGCAACCAAAGGCGACTCCGCCTCCACTCTCTGAAGTTTGCCCTCATCCTGTATCTCATAGTAGAGGCATCTACCATCCTCAGTGCAAGCTCTGACAGCAATCAGGATCTCCAACTGTGTAAAGGCTCCCATCCACCGTGGGGCCGCTAGCTTGAAAGGGGTGAACCACTCCTCAGTGAGTGCCTGCTGAATGTCATCCCTCATAATCAGCCCCCCTTTGAAGTGACTGAGCCTCTCCGCTTGGATCTCCTCCAAGAGACTGCAAAAGGCCTGCCAATCTCCAAAACTGCGTGCTGGGCCTGCCGCCAATGGTCCCCAGGCTAGACGAGGCCGAGAACCCAGCATATGACCCTGCTCTGTGCGTATCGCGGGGTTCCAGATGAGCGGCTGTCTGGCCCGCTCCTCATCACAAGTGGGAGGTCTCTGAGAAAGCCCCGGTCTCAGCAGCTCCCAAGCTCGCAGGATACTCTAAACTGAGGCCTGTCCTCCTCATCTCTGTGAAGATCCACCGAATCTTTGGTGCCCAAGTGCCCCCGGCTGGGGGAGCTCTAGCCTGCAGCCGCTGAAAAAGAAGCTCCTTCCAAGGCTCATCGCCTGGAAGCAGTCCCCGAAAAATAAGCTTCCCCAACAAGGCTGTACTCTGATCAGCTGGATCTATAATGCCCAAGCCCCCCTGGGCCAGCGGAAGAGTAATAACTGCCCAAGCAACCTTAGCCCGGGCCGGCTAACCATCCCGCCCTGACCAAAGAAAGTTCCTGATCAGCCTCTGTACCTGGCTGATGCAAGAGCTCGAGAAAATCCAGCAAGACGTGATATACCACATAGTCGCTAAAAGCACCTGATTTGTCACCACCACCCTCCCAGCCAAGGATAGCCGAGCTGTACTCCAATAAAAAAGCTTCTTCCGAATGCTAAGAAGAAGCGAGGCGATCTGCTGCTCAGGTAACAAATCAAGTCCAATCTGGCATCCCAGGTACCGCACTGCTGTGCCAAGAGGAATCCATCTAAAACCCCCATGCCGGAGAGGGAGCGCTATTGATCCAAAAAGCCACTGTCTTGCGCCAATTGATCAATGCTCTCGAAGCCACACCAAAAGCCTGTAGCGACTGCTCTGCCCTCTGTAGATTGGTCTCCTGGCCATGCAGAAATAATACTGTGGCATCAGCAATCTTAGAATCGAGCAGGTGCTCACCGGGGACCGGAAGCTGGAGTCCTCTTAAACAAACCTCCTCCGCTGTCAGATACATGCTCATAGCCTCTGCAAAGAAAAGAAAAAGGAACGGGGCTAGAGGGCATCCTTGACGGACTGATCTGGCCACCACTCCTCGAATCCAGTCTGGCTCAAAACCCAAGCGAAGCATAGTGCCCTCTAGAAAACCCCAATCGACTCTATCGTACGCCTTCTCAAAATCGAGAAGCATAACGACCAAGTCCTCACCGAGAAATCTAGCTCGGGCCGTCACCTCCCAAAAGGTGAAAATGTTGTCAAGGATACTGCGCTCCTTGACGAATCCTGTCTGGGTAGCATGAATCAACTCCCCAAGGAAGGGATAGATCCTCAAACTCAAGGCCTTTGCTAGGACCTTGTAGACAGTATTGAGGATCGTAATAGGCCTCCAATGCCGAATATCATGTGACTCTCCCTCCCCCTTGGGGATAAGAAAGATCAAGCCCTCTGAAAAGCTATGTGGCATCACCCCAGCGTCCAAAACATACTGAAAACCCCTGCGGAGGCCTGGCCCCAAAAGGTCCCAATAGCGCATAAAAAAGGCAGGCGTCAATCCGTCCTCCCCAGGGCAACTATGACGCGGAAGGACCCTCAAAGCCTCAACAAGCTCATCCTCTAAAAGGGGCTCACCCAAAACTGTGCGCATACGACGTGTGACCCTCCTCTGCACATGGGCCCACATAGTCTGGCTGCAAGCATCACGTACCTCCGTGGTTGGCTCCGCTGAAAGCAGGTCTCTATAGAACTCAGTGGCAATAGCTCTAATCTCCCCGGGCTCAGTGTGGCTAACGATCCGTCGTGCCTCCTGAGCTGGCGTACTCCTGCTCGAGCATGGCGGGGTCCGGTGATCTCAAAAAACTCCCCAGTCACTCTATCACCAAGCTGCGTCCACTGAGAGACTTGGCGATAATAGTAGAACTCCTGTCTCTACTCCTCTGCCTCTCTAACCTCCTGGCGTGCCTGGCTGAGCTGGGACAAATGTAGGCAACTGCTCTTGAAGACGCTAGAGCGAAGCAAGGCTACGTCTCAAGCGATGCTCCCGCTCTCGTGTCTCTGCCAGTCGTGTCAAGGCTGTAGCGTGCAAAAAAGAGCTGAGCTCGATGAGTCCCTGGGCACACTGGCCTGCTGCATCTAGGTTAGAGCTCTGGCTATCATGCCATATCCTCTCAATGTCCTCAAAAAGACTGGGGTCTGTAAGTATCCTCTCTAGGATCCTCAACTACAAGCTGGTCTCCCGTGTCCTCTCCTCAAGTGTCAAAATAACTGGCGCATGGTCTGAAAAAGAGGTGCCAGCAGCGAGAATGCCAACGGAGCCACCACGCTCCCCGAACGTGTCGCCCACATAGAAACGATCAATCTGTGATAGATTAGTCCCTCCCTGCCGGCGATCCGACCGAGAAAAACTAAGACTGTCCAGAGAACGGGAGAAAGCCTCATGCTGCCATGCATCAGTGATCCGCAGTGTCATACAAAATCGCTCCCAAGTTGCAAGCTCTGTGCCGTGCACTGTAACATGACTGCCTCCCACCCTATCGGCCGGGTTCTCAATTATGTTGAAGTCTCCCTCGACACACCAATGTGCGGCCTCGGGCAATGCATCTGTATAACAAGGGTCCAGAACTCTGCTCTGGCACTAGCATGATTGGGCGCATAGACATTGAGCACACCAAAGTGCTCATCGTGGATCCTCAGAGTAACATACTGCGCTCTACCAGGCACAATGATCCCGCGATCCACAATGGCCTGCCGCCATACATCCGCAATGACCATACATACTCCTCCGTGCCCACCCAAGGGGCCAAAACCTGCAGACCAAAATGTGTCCCAACTACCAGGCATCACCGAACCATATCTCCGAATCCTGCTCTCACTCAAATGGTGCTCCTGCATCATTAGAATATCAATACTTCCCCCAACCAGGCATCTCTGAAGCTCTTGCCTGAAGCAACCACGATAACGTACATAGTGTGCGCCGCTAAGGCCCTGCACGTTCCATGAGATCATCCTCATGCATGACCTGCTGAGGTGGAGGCTCTCTCAACCATATGGCGGGCCTTCGCAAGCGGCTTGGAGGGAGAGTAATCCCCATCCGAGCGGCTACAAATCTGCCCACCCGCTGCAAGAGTCTCGGACCAGGCGCCAGTGACTGTGTCCCATAGCGACTGCCTCCCGCTCGGAGAGAGAAACCTCATGTATGCATACATAGCCAGGGTCTCGTGCTAGGTCTGCCACTTTGCGAACCACCAAATGTCGATTCCCGAAGGCATCCGCACTCCCGGTATCAAAGAAATGTGCCAACTCCCAGAGTCGGCCTATCACGTCTGTCATCTCTAAGTCGCTCACATGGTGAGAAAACTCAACTGCCTGTGTCCGCAAAATACTAAGAGCAAGATCCAGAGTCCACTCCCGATCGCTAGTGTCGCAAAGAGGGAAGGAGAAGGCCACCGTTAAATTAAGTGCCTCCTCCCCTTGGGCCGGAGGTATCACCACATGAACTCTGATGGTGGGTGCTGGCTCATGGGGGCCCTCCGCTCCAAAAAGGCGTGTAAAGGAGTAGTCGAAAGCCTTCGAGCGCAGTCTAGTGTCGAGACTACTCAGCCGACTGCGGATAGAGGATATCCGTGAAGCACGAATCGGCATGGTAGGTCTCTTCAGCAGTGCATGAGCAAGGTCGGTGCTCAGTGCCCGCTGGACTGTAGGTGAGCGCCAGGGTACTGCCAGTGCCTCCCGGGGAGCTGAGGCGAGCGGAGGGGGAGGAGGAGGGGGAGAAGGGGGTGGGGAAGGAGACGTTGAAAATGCGGGAGCGGGAATGGGAGGAGGCGAGGGTGGAATCGAGGTGGGAGGGGGGGGACGGGGGAGGGGTGGAGGGGAAGGGGGGGGGGTGCTGGCATCTCCTGATCCTCAGTCTGCGCTGGGGTCTCCTCTTGGAGGGGAGCAAAGCTGTTCCTCACTGGAACCCAATGATGCTGAGGCTGTGTCTGCTGCTGCGTCGGTCTCTGGGCATGCTGCTGTGGCTGTCTCCCTCTACGGCGCCCCTGTCCAGGCTGCCAATCAGAGGTCTCTGTGGGCTGAGCAGGTGTCCCGGAGGCTGCCAGCCGAGCCGCATCTGTGGTGGGCGGGCCATCGGAGGTCTGCTGCTGCGGTGAAGGTTGGAGCTCCTACGAAGGCAGGCCTTGGCTAGGTGGCCGACCTGCTTGCATATAAAACACTGGTTCGAGAGCCGTGAAAACTCCACTCTTTGATCGATCCATCCCCCCCTATCCTAGGTAACTGAATGACCTTCGGAAGGGAGGAGATGTCAGGAGCCAAAACTCTGATCGAAGGAAGGCCAGCTGCTCTAGCCACCACTGAAGCGTTGTGGGGCCAGTCTCAAGAATTGAGCCCACCAATGATCCTATCCTAGAAAGGAGCGGAACGTACTCGCGGCAAAGTCTAGGAAAGCGAACTGTGACATGGAATAGGCACTCTCCCTGCTCGGCCCTGCTGCTGGGTCGAAACCATGCTGCCAATGTCTGAAGAAGGCCCGAGCGCCCCTGATGTCAAGGGGACTCATGGCTAGGACCTGGGCCACGCTCTGGGCTGTCTCGAACTCAATCTGGTAGTGTCCGCGGCCCAGGAACTGAACGTCCAGGATCTTGCCCACATCTGCAAGAAGGCGGGCCTGGAGAAGATCCCGGATCTCCCCTCTGCTGGGGCGAGTGCCAACTATACGGCAAATGGTGGAATGTGCCTGGAGGCGTTCCGCCTCTGCGGGCGAGGCTCGCTTCCTCTTCTGGCGAAAGAGAAAGCCTGATGGGGGTATCCTCAGGGGCGGGCGAGGGGGCTGCGGAAGAGTCCCTCTGAGGTGGGGTGGGAGGAACCTCCATTAGAGTTTGAAGCTGAGTCGAGGGCGAAGCGAAGACGGAGGGTCCTGCAAGAACCAAGCTGCACGAAAAAGCGGAGTGGGGAGGGGAAGAGGGGGAAGGGCGGAAGACAAAGGGGAGAGGGGCGGAAGACAGAGGGGGGAGGGGCGGAAGACAGAGGGGGAGGGGCGGAAGACAGAGGCGGAAAACGGGCAGCGGGGAGCGAAAGGGGGTGGGAAAAGCGCGAAGGGGGGGGGGCGGGATGCGGAGGAAGGGGGGAGCGGGGGGTGTGAAGGAGACGGGAGCAGGCAGGCAGGGGCGATGGGCGCGAAAGGGGGGGCGGGGGGCGCGAAAAGTACAGGGGCGCGGAGGGGGGGGGGTGCGAGCAGGCGGGGAGAGGCGAAGGCTCGAAGGCGGGGAGGGGGGATGCGAGCAGGCGGGGAAGGGCGAAGGCAACTCGGGGGGGGGGGGGGGGGGGGGGGGGGGGGGGGGCGAAGCTTTAGCGAGCAAGAGAAAGAAAGAATATATTATATGAGAAGAAAGAAAGAATAAGTATTTAGATTGATCATTCTATTTTAGTTTATTGAATTATTCTTACCTTCTTAGCATATACTCTAGATCAAGCTCATCTAGGACTGTGGTGCGATGAATCTTGGCAATGGTCTCTCTCATAAAGTGAGTGAGGAGCCCTATAGTAGCTCTCTCCATGTTTGTCATGCTTAAAACCGTATACAAGGGAGTAATCACAATGACTATCGCGCTGACCTGGTGCCATAACTCCTCTCTCAAGCATAGTCATTGAATGGCTCTTGCCTCATCGACACGCCAAGGTATTTGACTCTGTATTCATTCTTGCCACTCCAGCGAAACCACTGTTACCTGGAGCTTAGGCATCATATCATAAAGATGCTCTAGAAGAAGCCACTTGTAGGCAAAGCGCATTGAGGAGGGATTCTTCGTCTCCAAGCCATTGTGATGGCGGAAGATAGCGAGGGCCTTGACCTTATGATGACTGAAAAAGTGACAATATGCTTGGCTTGTGTCACCACAATCTTCACCCACTCTAACCTGCCAATATCCTCCATAGCAAGTCAAGGCAGTGAGAATCTCAAGGAGTTCACACTATGGACTTGAACTCCGCCTCAAGCAAGCTGCCCATCTTGTGGCAATTGGATGCATTGTTTGTAACCACTTGAATCACATTTTTGGGGCCAACCTACAAGGACGATGGATGCATGAAATTTTAATGAGAATATGGAAAATAAATGAGACTTGAAAGTTGAAACTTGAGTAAAAGGCAAAGGCTAAAGCTTCAAACTCAGAATTGTGTCTCACCTCGATTATTTCTTGTTGAATGTAGCGACATATGAAATTGCCCAAGGTTTTCTTCCCTGCCTTTTCGGCATCCACGGCCCGCAAGAAGTAAGTGCGAAGAGGGCAAGACACTAGAATGTTGAGGATGCCCCTCTTCTCTCTATCGGTCCATATGTCAGAGAGGATGGAACACCCATACTTCACCGATCCCGCTCGGACGGGCTCGAGGGTCTTGTTGATTCTCTCCTTTTCTTCATCAAGTGCCTTCGTGCACATGTCGTTGTAGGTGATACCATGCCAAGGGCCATGGCATGGTCCTACTTCGGCAATGACTTTCACCATCCTTTGCCATTGAGGAGTTTTAAGGACAAGAAATTTGAGATGTGCAATCTCCACATTTGGCTCTTGTTGCTTTGCTCGGACCCAAGACACATTCGCTCCAATGGTGCCTCCAAGAGTGACTTACCTCTTCTGTGGAATCTCAAACTCACTTGGTCTCTTTGATGAGGGGTTGGAGTTGGTCAAGGGGGAGAAAGATGCGGAAAAGGATGTGGAGGATGTATCCTTTGCCGGCAGGATGACTTTGTCTTGAGCGGCAGCAACCGCGGGAGAGACTCTTCTACTATCACTTGCTTTGCTAAGGAAGGAGTACTTCTTCAGAATGCCATCGGCAATGTCTTGAGGGATCATCTTGCAAGGTGCAATTTCCCCCCCTCCCCTCCCCCCCCTCCCCCTCTCCCCTCCCGCATCTTGGAGAGATATGCAAGAAGCCTGGTGGCACTACTAGTTTAGACCTTGCCACAATACTTTCAAGTCCACTTACATGCCCCCGACTTCCCCTCGTTCTTCTCATGGGTAATGGCATGCAAAGAAAAGGCTTCATGCTTTTCTCTCATGGTGAAAGAGGAGGGAAGGGTCCTGGGAGAAGGAAAGGGAGAGGGAGGGAGACGCTTGAAGGCGAGGCTTGAGGAAGAGGGAGAGGCTTGAAAGTTGAGGAAGAGGGAGATGCTTGAGTGAGCCTTTAGGGGAGAGAGGCTTGAAGGAGAGCTCAAGGGAGAGGATTGACTCATGAGCAATG
Organism: Cibotium barometz; assembly: GCF_041138505.1. Taxonomy (NCBI): domain Eukaryota; kingdom Viridiplantae; phylum Streptophyta; class Polypodiopsida; order Cyatheales; family Cibotiaceae; genus Cibotium; species Cibotium barometz. Next base: position 29,718,613 of record NC_141104.1, read on the forward strand.
AGCACTTGTGAGGGGAGGGTTGAGCACTTGAAGTTGTGAGGATGGGGTTGGGAGAGGGGCTATTATATAGGACACAAGCAAAGGCTAAAGTGTAAAGCCTAAAACAGTCCCCAAAACGCCCAAGAAACGGCAAGAAAGAACGGTAAAAAAAAAACGGGTCAAAAAATTCAAATTTCGAATTGTCAACGGCTGGATACGACTGCACCTCCACCGTATGGCCTCGCCTGTATCGTAACGTCTGTATTGAACCCTCTTGCTTGGGCGGTGCGCGAACCGGGTGCCACTATGGTTTTGTGGATTCCCTTCTTATAAACAACTGAAAGTGATTTTAAAAAGACCTGTCCTAGGTGTTGGCATGCCAAGTGAAACAAGACCCAGGTCTTACAGATGTAGACTTACCAAAGGCCGTATCTTGTAACTATGTTCCTCTTTTGTCTCATCAATCAGGTTGCCTCTAGCTCCATGTATTGGGATTTGATAATACATCCATGAGAGAGCATCCAACATGTGGTCCAAGCATACCAGCAATCACTGTCATGCAGAGTAAACAGATGCCTAGATAGGATAAGGTAAGCCACAGTGGTTCTCTACCTGCCCTTTGGTGTCTCTCGACTATATGTACTTTCAGGCCAATGATGCATGTCTTCTCCCCAACCATCTCCATTTTGTAAGGCAAGCGTCCTTGCACCATGCTATCTACGTCTTCAAAGAATTCCTGAATTCTTGCTCATAGAGACATCGGTGTCATAGCAGCCTATATGACTTGCTACTCTCCCTCTGTGCCTTCATCCACCAATCAATCAAGCCGAAGGAACTCTATTACTGGTTTAATCCACAATGAAAGGCTATAATTTCTACCCTCTATGCTTGGCTTTGTTACTAATAACTATGACTGTTCAAAGGCGGAGTGGTGCCGTCTACCTCTTCGTTGATCTGAAACTCTGGCTTTTCTGTTGTCAAACCAAATTAGAGTATCTTCATAGATGACGTTAGTGGGGATGTCGTAGTATCTAGTCCATACTATGCATGATGGAGTTGATGGTTTATTTTCTTGTGGATGACTACCATGAGGTTATAAATTGCACTTTCTTATAAGGTGAATTTGGGTATGTTCCTCGATTCATCTAGGTATATATTTATGCTGTATTAGCGGACATGTAAATTTCACATTGTGAAGTTTTCGTCCAAGTTGCAGCCAATTGATATTGTGTTAATTCTTTCTATCTTTAGTGGTGCATATGCCCTATCAACTACCTTTTTGTTGTAGTAATTCTTTCTATTTGTTATGATCCCTTAGGCTTCATAATGGTTGAGTCTGCCCTGCATCTCTAGATCTTTGACAGAAACTCAGTACATAGACCTTTGTATGAATGTATGCTCTTATGTGTGTGTGAGCGTGGGGTGTGTGTGTGGGAGCATATATTGGTACCAAGTTCTACACCCACTATTGGGCATTGATGACGTTAGTGGGGATGTCGTAGTATTTAGTCCATACTATGCGTGGAGTTGATGGTTTATTGTCTTGTGGATGACTACCATGAGGTTATAAATTGCACTTTCTTAAAAGGTGAATATCTACATAGACCTTAGCCCATGAAAGGCCCAAGCATGATAGTGGAGTGATTAAACGAGTCTTTACCAAAGCCTGGATTAATTACTTAACAATGCCTTCTCCAACGAAGGCAATGGTGATCGAAATACACATGGGCCACTCTCTTCAAGATACTAAACATGTAATAAACATCGAGGAAGAAATTTGGTATTAAGTTTTTTAAATAAGTATTATGATTGTGTGTTTGAATTAAAAGGTGCGGGAGTCTGGAGACGTACACACTGGCACGCTGATGGGTCTGGCGATATCTACTTGTTTCTTTGCAATGATACATGCATAACTTCATATTTGATACTTTTATGTCTTGGATCAAAACAATGGCACATTTACCTTGGTGACATGCTGAGATGTGTGAATACAGATGACATTGAAATGAAGTTTTCTTTTGATAAAAACAGCTATGCTCCAATCTACCGAGATGTGCGTGCAGCAGTTGATCTTTGCCATCGTGATGGGACACTTAAACAAGCTGTTGCTCAAGACCCTTCGAAGTAAGTAACCTGTGAATGATCCATGCTGATTTCCATTTTCAGAACAGATTAACCATTGATCAATTGAGCTACGATGGATCATTGCATAAAACGTAGCTTGAAGTTTTTTTTTTCCCCCCGATTGGCCTTAGGCCCAAGATCCTCCCGTAGTTACTAATTTTCCAGCGCCTGTAGGTGCTTGATTATTTGCCCGTAGGCGATGCCGCCGAGGAAGCACCAAGGGGGATTTTGAACCCAGGACCTCTTGGTCCTAGGCAAACACCTTCACCACTTGAGCTATCACCTCATTGGCTACATAGCTTGAAGTTTTCCCTATAATTAGAGTCTATTCATAAGAATGGAATGGAAGGGCTTGTTATCATGCAGGAAACTGTCACAATTTAGCTGGAAGTCATTTTGGCTTGCTCCTTTGCATCATAAAATCTATAGGCTTTAAGATTCCTCATTGAACATGGTGTATGTGGTGTAATCAGACCATAAATGGTTTAGGGAACTGCTTAGGTACAAGTACTATTGTGATAGAATGAGCATCAACAATCACCAGGAGTTTGCTTTGAATCCACTCAGGTAGATAGCGATGGGCAATCTCTATTCACAGAGACCAGCTGATTTCATTTGATAAAAAAGTACCTTTATTATTTATTTTTATACATGTCATCCTTATTAAATTTTTTAGTTGTTGAAAAAGGGGTCTTTGTTTTCTTTAAAGTTTCTTTTTTCTTTTTGATCATTTTTATTTGGAAATTGCCAATTATTGAGCTATTCTGTTTGGGTTTGTCATAGATATATTCATTTTGATCCAGAACTGATACCGATGTTGAAGATGCTGAGAAATTCTGGACGCATGACATTTCTGGTCACAAACAGGTGTGTAGGAAGAAATATTGCAAAGGGCTTTCTTGTTTCCCAAGGTTCAAGACTAAATTGTTTTGTTGAGTAAATGTTGTGGATAAGGCTTCCAAACATAGCCCATAAAACTCTCTGGATCAGACAACGTCAATGAAGGGGAATGTGATGTTTCTGGGCCGTTTCGGATGTTTTGGGGTGTGAGACACGTTTAGCTGCTTTTAGTTCTGAAATGGTGTGTTTCTTCTGTTTCAGAAGGTCAAAGGGCCAAATTGCGTCTCAGTTATTTGGCTGTTTCAATTTTGAAACGGTGCTTCATAGCCATGGCAGGGGGGAAACTGTTTCAGCTGATTACACCACTTTCATTTTTCCTTACATTCAAGGAAGAATGATAGTGGTGCCATTCTCAAGGCCTCCCATCCCATCACCTTGAATGGGAGAGTGGCACCACTACCATTCTCCCTTACATTCAAGGAAGAATGGCAGTAATACCATTCTCAAGGCCTCCCTTTAACTTAATCGAAGGGGAGAATGGCACCACTCCCATTCTCAAGGCCTCCCTTTAACTTAATACCATTCTCAAGGCCTCCCTTTAATTTAATCGAAGGGGAGAATGGAACCACTCCCATTCTCAGGGCCTCTTAGGGCCTAAAAGGGGACTGTTTTTTTACCAACACCTCCCTTGCAAAACTGATATTAGTTTCTTTTCATAAAAAAATTATCCTACCTCCTGATCTCCCCTCATTTACTCTCCTATTTTCTTACATCTCCATGTATTTCTCTTCTCCCTCCTGCCCCTTCTATTTTGTAACACCTTTTCTGATGTGGCTTTTCCCTGTTTCATCTCCCTCAAAATTTCCGTTTCTGTTTTTGTTTTCCTGTATGGTTCAGAAGCAAGGTGTTCTTGTTGTTCTAGTTGTGGCTATCGTGTATGCTAGACCCCCCTCTTCATAAGGCTTGTTTAAACCAAGCCTACATTAGCTACTATTTGCCGAACTCTAGAAGCGTTCGTGTAATTTCAGAAAATTGTATCACAAAATAGTACCCCTCCTGGAAGTTTGTGATGCCTTGGTTCTTTTGAAGGGAATTTCCACATCTCACCGATGAGAAAAATACCTCATCAACGGTTGTCTAACAGTTCAACCCAGTTTGTGGAGCAACATGCCCTTGGGGCACGTCCGGACGGCATGCCTAGTGCTTTGATTAGCAAATATTTGGAAGGGTGGAACCTCCTTGCGGTATGCGAGTGTGTGTGAATCTTATGAAAAAAATACCTTATCAAGGTTTTGATGGCTTTGGAATCACTCATTCCCAAGTGCAGCTATTAATGACCCAAATAGGAATGTTCGTTTGCAGAGCGTAATCTGGCATGCTATTTTTCTCCTAGATGGTTCCAAGTACATTTTTTTAAGCACAGCTAGTAATTTCTAGGTTTTTGGAGTTCTCAGATCATGTTGACTACTATCTACCGGTCATTCCTTTGTGTTTGTCATTCATATTTTACAGTTTCTCAATCATGAAGTTGCTTAGGATGTCAAACATTGCCTGCATTATTAACAATTCAGAGATTGATAAAGAGATTTATTTTACAGTCTCTGGGATTACACATATGTGGTGATGAACTACCTGTTTGGAAAATGTGGAACTGATGGGGGCACACCTCGTGATAACAAATGGCTGCAGCTCTTTGACATTGTTCTGACTGGCAGGTCTTTCCGTCTCTATCCTTGAGTAACCTGTTTTCTGGTTTTAGTTTTGTACACTTGGTTTCGTAGTTTGCATTAACACAGTTTGAAGACTATTGGACACTTCTCTCTCTCTCTCTCTCTCTCTCTCTTCACTCCACTATAGGAGTGAAGCAAGGTTGCCCGTTATCTCCTTCACTGTTTGGTATGTATGTGGATGAGGCTTCTGACTACATTGAGAGATTGGGGGACAGAGGAGCCCAGCTAGCAGGTACATGGATCCCACTATTGTTATATGCTGATGATATTGTGTTGATCTCTGACTCTCCTGAGGGTATGCAGCGTCATCTGGATGCTTTACATGAGTTTGCACATGATAGTGGATTGTCTGTCAACCTTGGCAAAACCAAGGTTATGGTGTTTAACACCACGCCACAGTGGGTTAGGCGATCAGCTTCCACATTTACATATGGGCAGGAGATTGTGGAGTATACAGATGCATATACATATCTTGGGGTAGTATTCAGTGGGCCAGTGTTTTCGATGAGGAGAGCAGCAGAGACTAGATTGACTAGAGCACATGCAGCCCTGGGTGGTTTGGAGAGGATGTGTTCGCAGGTTCAGTTTCAGGAACCTCGAACGAAACTCTGGCTTTTTGACACTCTAGTGACATCAGCTATGCTTTATGGAGTGCAGATATGGGGACCTTCAGTGGGCCATCACAGCGCAGGCGGGTGGAGAGGTATGGAGAGGCCTTTGGTATCTATGATTGCTAGGCTTATTAGAGCCAAGGCTGTGGTACCTCATGAGATTATTCGAGCAGAGCTGGCGGCTGCCCCTTTGGTGATTGAGGCTCTTACGAGATCAGTCTCCTACATACATGGCTTGTGGGATCTCCCCCGAGACAGATATGCACACCTCGCCCTGGAGTCCTCCCGACAGTTGGCTTTACAGGGAGACACGGCTTGTTGGTATGGACAGATGACATCTTGGTTCCAGGCACATGGTTTTAGCATGGACAGATTGCCTCCCTTCCAGTATTCTCTGGAGGCACCCTCTCTCACTCTTACACGGACAGAGATTACCAGACTCATCCGTCAGGATTTAGTTCAGCTGGACATTAGGAGGACATGGATACAGCCGACTGAGGAGCTGGGCACGAAGATGGCTTTCTACAGAGAGCATTTTCTTCAGCTCACAGCAGATGGTTTTGTGATCAGACCCAGTTACATGGATGTACACTTGTCTCATGCAGTACGATGTGCTATTGGTCAGATTCGTACATCCTCACACCAGCTTGAGATTGAGATTGGCCGATATAGAGGTATACCAGCTGAGGCCAGGATATGCCGAGTATGCCATGGGGAGCCAGAGACAGAGCTGCATTATATATGCCATTGTACTGCATACTATGAGATACGTGGTCGTTTCCACTGTTTATTCAGAGAGGGTTTTGGACCACTTTCCAGAGTCATGGGGTACCAGGACCAGAGGTGTTTGGGATTGTTCTTGCTTGAGTTGCGGAGACATAGAGATAGCCTGCTTAGGCGCACAGAGAGCCAGACTCAGAGGCACATTACAGACTTCTTTAGTCCCGCCATCACTGCGCCAGATGGACCACAGCAGCAGCAGGACATGGATACCGCCCACACCAGGGGTACACTGATTGATCGTGCGATTGAGCTTGGGTGGTCCAGACGCCCACGACTACGGAGGAGGGCATCCCAGCATAGACGGAGGTTGCAGCGGCAGATTCGGATTATTCTTGCGAGGCATGCGAGACACCCAGTCAGGGTGCTGACCACAGAGGATATTGAGGAGATCCGCCAGTGTCCGATGCGGCACATATTATGAGATGGAGGTACCTCCATAGTGTACCTTCCAGTTCCAGTTTCATTTTCTAGGTGCCAGTAGTATCATCTTTATTTTTCATTTTCTGGGGTTTTTTATCCAGACATTGTATCAGATCCACCATGATGTAACTTTTGGTCTCATAGGTCATTATGGCCTTTTGAAGACGTTAATATAACATTTCATTTCATTTCATTTCATTTCTCTCTCTCTCTCTCTCTCCCCCCCCCCCGCGTCTGCTCTCTCCGCCTGTGCGCCCGCCATCAGCTCTGTCTGCCCTCTCTCCCGTTTCCATCTGTTCTGTCCGCCTGTGCGCTCTCCATCAGCTCTGTCCGCCCACTCTCTGTGCGCCCGCCATCAGCTCTGTCCGCCCTCTCTCCCATTTCCATCTGCTCTGTCTGCGTGTGCGGCCGCCATCAGCTCTGTCCGCCCTCTCTCCCGTTTCCGCCTATTCTCTCTGCCTGTGCGCCTGCCATCTGCTCTGTCAGCTCTGTCCGCCCTCTCTCTTGTTTCTGCTTGTTCTGTCTAAGCCCCCTACCCCGGACCAATGGTTGAACCCTCAACCAACAGCCACTCCCGCCCTTATCCCATGGCGCATCGGGCCGGCTCCTGTCTTCTCCCGTGTCCTTGACCACAGCTTGTGGTGGGTGATTGTGACAATGGTGCTCCCTCTTGAAGACAGAGTGAACAAGATCGAAGAACAGGCATGGAAGACCCTTTCAGACCAAAAGAAGTTGATTGACAGGACTTTGAACCAACATCAAAAGGAGATTCATGCTGTTCGGACTGAGATCCAGGGCAAAGACAACCGGGTAGAGGAAATGTACAAATGGCTGCAAGATGAGATGCGACAAGAGATGGAAGCCTGGAAGGACGCATGCCTGGCTGCATGCATGGAGAAATGTATGGAATTATGCAAGGAAGAGATGCACAAATATGGCAAAGAGGAAGGAGAGCTAGCCACACAAGAAGGCCTTGCTCTAGAGATTGCCCAGTTGCGAGACGCCAATGCCAAACTTGAGGCGGAACTAGAGAAGGCTAAGAAGGCAATCACAATAGAGATTCAAGAGGCCAAATCAGGATTCCGGGAGGAGCATGCAGGCCTCCGAAAAGATATGGAAGCAACCAAAGAAGAGGTTGGAGAAACCTCCAAATGGGTTGAGGTTGTGAAAAAGCAAAAACCAGTCCACACCCCAAATGCCACATCCATCATGACGGCCAAGCTTGAGGAAGAGAAGCATTGCCAATCTAGGGCTCTACATGTGCGAGTTACAGGCTTGCAAGCGGGCAACTCACCGAAAGAGGACGGTGAGACTCTATGGAGACAGATGGGCCTCACTGACACCCCTTTTGTAGATGCTTGGTGAGCCGGGAAGGACTTGACGAGGGAGAGGCCTTTCCACCTCAAGTTCAAAGATACGGAGTCCCGTTTGGCTTTCTTGAAGAAAAGGGCCACCCTCCAAACCACCAAAATATACCTTGGAGATGACTTCACCCCCCTACTACAGGTGGAACACAGGAAAGCTGGAATGGTTTAGGTTATGGAAGTTTGCAAGGCAGGAAAATGGGCTGTTTATCGTGATGACCGAGTCATCATCACGGATAAATGCCCCACATGATGGTGCAGGGTCTATGAGACCCATAGTTGTTTCTCATACCGGTACAATGGGTTCGTACGGTACGACACTGTATGATATCGTACGGTATGAGTTTTTTTTTAAATATATTTTTTTTCCTTGAATTTTTTTTTTCCAAATGCTAAAAAAAATATAGAAACCCTGCTTTACGAAGATCCCAAATGCTCTCAATACTTCGCAACTTTCGTGTCCACTCAGTATTCCATATGGGGTTGTTGAGAGACCTAAAAAATCTGGCGAGGTAGACTGGTAGTGTACACTTGATTGGTAGGATGAGAGAATCTTGCTACATCACTTGGGGATCCCTGGTTTAGGTAGGCTAGACAATTAGATTCTCAAGTTATGCACGAGGGAGAAGATTTGGACATGACCATTTTGATCTAGAGGAGTCCCTAAACTTATCACCCTAGATGCACTCCTCGTATTTGTGCAAGGACGGTCCCTTAGTCATAAACGCTACACTCGGAGACCTTTGGTATTGCATTACCCATCCAGGTTCTTTTTTGGAGACAATCGGGAGATCCAACCGGGAGAGACACATATCCATGTTCTGGTTCCTCAAGCACTGTAGACTCCTCCCCTCCTAACCTTTCCTCACATTCAAGCTTGAAGCTCCATAGGTTGTAAGTGTAAAAAATAAAAACCGTATTTTATCATACAGGATATCCGAAAATTTCATATCATACCAAAAATTCCCGTACGGTATCGTATCGTACGGTATCATATTTTCGTACCGTGACAACCATGATGAGACCATAGATACACTGAGGATGGAAGTATGGAATTGCAATGGAAATCTATCGTCAGACATAGGCAGCTTCATTGAGACTTACATAGATAGGGATATTATCTTCTACACTGAAACACATCAAAGCCCTGAGAGAGGGCTACCCAAAGTGGAGGGTTACACATGGGAGTCAGCTTTCAGAGAACAAACACACACCACTAGGGGGGTGTGTGGCTCTGGAGAAGTGGCATGCTTGTTTTGCCCTCATTTGAGAGGCATGCTTACGATGGTTAGACACGATGATGAGGAGGCTCGCTTTATGTGGATGCAATTAGCCAAGCCTGGCTTGAGAGTGATGTATATTCCAGTATGCTACTTCCCACTAGAGAAATTAGAATAGACATGCAAATTGACAGAGAAAGGGGAGACTTCATATGTGCCATTATTTGCAGACATTGTAGAGTTCTCCCAACAAGGAGAGGTCCTCCTATTAGGAGACTTTAATGCACGGACAAAAGGGGAACAAGTGTAGACATATGACTTCGAGGGAGATGCCATTATGTTGTTAGAAATTGAGTTGGCTGAGATGGGCCTCCAGAGGGCCTACCAGAATTTCGGGAATGCAACACCATATGGTAGACACTTCTTGGAGATGAGGGCTATGCATGAGGTAGTTATATATAATGTGCTGTCCAGATGGTTGAAGTCGACAGGAGCACGGGGGCCGAGTTTTGAGTTGACCAGATTAGTCCGTCCGGGGTGTCCTCTCGCCCCGTTTCTTTTTCTCTTCTTTGAGGCTATGAGCATGTATCTGACAGCAGAGGAGGAGGTTGGTTTGAGAGGACTCCAGCTCCCAGTCCGGGGTGAGGACCTGCTCGATGTTGAGTTTGCTGATGACACGGGTTTGTTTTTGCATGGCCAGGAGGCCAATCTTCAGAGGGCAGAGCAGTCGCTTCAGGATTTTAGTGCTTTGGGAGCATTGATCAATTGGCGCAAGAGAGTGGCTTTTTGGATCAATAGTGCGCCCGCTCCGGCATGGAGCCTAGACCCGGGTTTTAGAGTGATTCCTCCTGGCACAGCAATACAGTATTTGGGATGCTAGATTGGACTAGATTTGTCACCTGAGCAGCAGATCGCCGCGCTTCTTCTGAGCATTCGAAAGAAGCTTTTGTATTGGAGTTCAGCTCGGCTATCCTTGGCTGGGAGGGTGGTGGTGGCAAATCAGGTGCTTTTAGCGACCATGTGGTACATCACGTCTTGCTGGATCTTCTCGAGCTCTTGCATCAGCCTGGTACAGAGGCTGATCAGGAACTTTCTTTGGTCCCCCTTGTCCTATAGCGGGGGAGTGCATGAAACACTTTCCACATGGAACCCCCTCTCATGCCAGCTCAGCAGAACCAAGCTCGTATGCCACGACAACGACGCCTACCTGTACGCCTGCATTAGCATTTACTCCCTGTGCCCCTGTGCAGATGCTGATCTTTGAAAGCTGGCCGCTTAAATCTCATGCCAGCTCATCAACCATTGAGACTCAAGCATGCCGAGCTTGGTTCAGCCGGCCCATGTAGCGCGCTCCTCTCTTGAGCTCCCATCTCCTACGCGTTGTTGTTCACCTGCTGGTAAGCCTCCCCCCCCCCCTCTCTCTCTCTCTCTCTCTCGTTTCTCTAACTCTTGTTTTTGTGCAAGCTGACACTCTTACACTTGCAAGCGGAGTTCCCTTCATTTCACCAAGTAAGGCTGTGCTCTGTCATCTCTCTGGTTGAAGGTGTTTGATTACATTGCTTTAAGGTGTTTAAGAAGTGTGTGTGTGTGTGTGAGAGAGAGAGAGAGAGAGAGAGAGAGAGAGAGAGGGGGAGAGAGCCTTCAAAGAATGCCGGGGTTCTATGCATTGATTGTATGCTGCCGATTTGAGTATATATTGTTGTAGTATTTGTACCGCCCAAGTTTTGAAGCCTATAATATATATATATATATATATATATATTTATGAATATTTATAAGCCTGCTGATATTGTTTGATCTACGAGCACTAAGGTGAAGCACTAAGTATGTCGAGATATTTTTTTATCGAACAATAGAAAGAATGAGCTCCACATTAGATTCACATAAGTATGCAGGAGCTCATGCTTTTCATTTATGTGTAAAAAAAATCTAAGGTTTTTACTAGGATTTCTGGTCTCTGTGTTTGTAGAATGGACACTAGGATCCACCTTCAATATCCTCCGCTGGGTCCTTTCAATGCTAATCATCTACAATGGACCGATAAAAAGTGTGAAAAGTCTATATATGGATATGTTCGGGTAGCTTATTTTCACTGGGATCGCTTAACAGATTTTTTAAAAGGAGAAGAGTCTCTTACAGATGCAGAAACAAATTTTAGGCGGCAATCCGTGCGAAGGCATGAAAAGGGTAGCTTAAAGCAACCAACTCTTGATAGCTACTTAGAGGAGACTTTGTTTTGGTGTGCTTATGGTCCTAAAGATATGCGTGGAAAGGAGATCATGGTTCCTCGCAATGAAAAGACACCAAAGACAGGGAAAGGAAGCCGTCCAGGTTGTGTAAAAGGCACTCGCATGTGTGGTTGTCAATGTCATTTCTTTGTAAAAAGATTGTATCTATTAGAAGATGTAGCTTGCATTCGCTATATTCAAATGCATCATGTTGATGAGAATGATGAGCTTTGTCACAAAGAAGGCATCAAGGCAACTTTGGGCCACAACCTATCTTTTGCACCATGGCTCTCTTTGGAAATAAAATCATGGGTCTTTGAAATGCTTTGCAAACGTTACACTCCAATGCAAGTGCATGAGGCACATATTCAAGTTGTTCACAAAAAAAAAGTAAACAATCCTAGCTATACATTGTCACGAGATGATTTCCTATCACTTAGAGACATCTTAAATATTGCTAGGAAGCATGCAAGTAGTACTCATGAGCTACATTCTAGTGATGCCCAAAGTGTTCGCATGTGGACACAACAACACTCTCAAGATGTCTTCTACTATGCGGAGATGGATGCTACAAACAATAAGCCATTTGTGCTAGGTATTCAAACACATTGGCAACTTGAGAAGCTCAACACACATGGCAACAATGGGGTCATATCAATGGATTCAACGTTTGGAACAAACTTTTACAAGGTACGCATGTAGTATATATGTACTTTTTTTATGCTACTTTATATGTAGAAATGTTAAGATTCTATCTCATTGAATATTTTTTGTTTAGTTCCAACTCTACACTGTGCTAGTATTTGATAACTATCAAAATGGAGTCCCAGTTGCGTGGATCATAACATCAAGCTCTGATACGAACACTATTGTCCAATGGCTTACAAGTCTTCGCAATAAAATACTTGACTACAACAAATCATGGGATCCAAATGCCTTTCTTGTTGATGATGCAACCGTCGAGATAAATGCCATCAGGTAAATCATGTGCATGTCCACATTATTGCTCACAAAGTATTATCTCTTTCTCTTTGTCAAACTAGCTAAACTTTTATTTCTAATTTATTGCAATCTTGAAAATAGGGTGGTATTCAACATACCAATTTATTTATGTTTATGGCACGTTCGTCGAAGTTGGTTGAAGCACTTAGTGAAGAAGGTACAAGATTGGAAAGTTAGAGCTATCATGTTTAGACGCCTAGGTGCAATCATGAACATGCGTGTCCATGGGAGAGCTTCGGAGGCCATTGCCATAGACAATATAAAAGATAGTGTATTGGAGTTCTTGGCCGACTTTTCACATGAGGAGGCCTTTATTGAATATTTCCGTACTTTTTGGGTTTCAAAAGTTGGTAAGTTCAACCTTCTAAGCTTAAGAAGTTAAAAGTTTGATTGAAGCTTCAATACATCTTTAGAACCTAATGTACTTTTTATGCATTAGTACTCACCTGGGCCTTATCTTTTTGTAGAGATGTGGGCAAGAAGCTTGAGGATGCTTCCGCATGCAAATCAAGATACAAATGGAGCTATCGAGTCATATCATGCTACTTTAAAGTCTCGTTTCTTATGTGGCAAGTACATATGGGGACGTAGAATTGATTGGCTTTTGCACAAACTTATGACGGCATGTTTGTCGTATTTTTGGTATATAGATGAGGCAAAGAAGGGTGGCTTTGTCATAAATAAAGCCATAAAAAGATTGATTGAGCATTCATTGGAAAGAGCTCAGAGCATCCCAGATGGAGATGTACTATTTTTTAATGAAGGCACAAGGGTTATGGCAAAGGTAAAAAGTCAATTCTCGGGCGCCAAGATCTATTACATTGTGTATAATGCCGATTGTGATTGGGGTTGTTGTAATTGTGGATGGGCAATGAAGGGCAATATGTGTAAGCACCAAGTAAAGGTCATGCTACTAAAGGGTTTTAATTTAAATACTATCATTGGTAAGTGTTTGGAGTTGTATGACAATGGCCATGACACATGTATTGGCTCAAATTGTATTTCTGTCATGGAGGAGACTCATAGCATTGAGAATGTAGACCATTCTCAACAAGGTACTCAAGAGCCAAATGTATAGCCTAATGCGACAGATTGCTATGAGTACCTTGTTGAGAATAGTCTACATTCTCAATGCTATGAGTCTCCTCCATGACAGAAATACAATTTGAGCCAATACATGTGTCATGGCCATTGTCATACAACTCCAAACACTTACCAATGATAGTATTTAAATTAAAACCCTTTAGTAGCATGACCTTTACTTGGTGCTTACACATATTGCCCTTCATTACCCATCCACAATTACAACAACCCCAATCACAATCGGCATTATACACAATGTAATGGATCTTGGCGCCCGAGGATTGACTTTTTACCTTTGCCATAACTCTTGTGCCTTCATTAAAAAATAGTACATCTCCATCTGGGATGCTCTGAGCTCTTTCCAATGAATGCTCAATCAATCCTTTTTATGGCTTTATTTATGACAAAGCCACCCTTCTTTGCCTCATCTATATACCAAAAATACGACAAACATGCCGTCATAAGTTTGTGCAAAAGCCAATCAATTCTACGTCCCCATATGTACTTGCCACATAAGAAACGAGACTTTAAAGTAGCATGATATGACTCGATAGCTCCATTTGTATCTTGATTTGCATGCGGAAGCATCCTCAAGCTTCTTGCCCACATCTCTACAAAAAGATAAGGCCCAGGTGAGTACTAATGCATAAAAAGTACATTAGGTTCTAAAGATGTATTGAAGCTTCAATCAAACTTTTAACTTCTTAAGCTTAGAAGGTTGAACTTACCAACTTTTGAAACCCAAAAAGTACGGAAATATTCAATAAAGGCCTCCTCATGTGAAAAGTCGGCCAAGAACTCCAATACACTATCTTTTATATTGTCTATGGCAATGGCCTCCGAAGCTCTCCCATGGACACGCATGTTCATGATTGCACCTAGGCGTCTAAACATGATAGCTCTAACTTTCCAATCTTACCTTCTTCACTAAGTGCTTCAACCAACTTCGACGAACGTGCCATAAACATAAATAAATTGGTATGTTGAATACCACCCTATTTTCAAGATTGCAATAAATTAGAAATAAAAGTTTAGCTAGTTTGACAAAGAGAAAGAGATAATACTTTGTGAGCAATAATGTGGACATGCACATGATTTACCTGATGGCATTTATCTTGGCGGTTGCATCATCAACAAGAAAGGCATTTGGATCCCATGATTTGTTGTAGTCAAGTATTTTATTGCGAAGACTTGTAAGCCATTGGACAATAGTGTTCGTATCAGAGCTTGATGTTATGATCCACGCAACTGGGACTCCATTTTGATAGTTATCAAATACTAGCACAGTGTAGAGTTGGAACTAAACAAAAAATATTCAATGAGATAGAATCTTAACATTTCTACATATAAAGTAGCATAAAAAAAGTACATATATACTACATGCGTACCTTGTAAAAGTTTGTTCCAAACGTTGAATCCATTGATATGACCCCATTGTTGCCATGTGTGTTGAGCTTCTCAAGTTGCCAATGTGTTTGAATACCTAGCACAAATGGCTTATTGTTTGTAGCATCCATCTCCGCATAGTAGAAGACATCTTGAGAGTGTTGTTGTGTCCACATGCGAACACTTTGGGCATCACTAGAATGTAGCTCATGAGTACTACTTGCATGCTTCCTAGCAATATTTAAGATGTCTCTAAGTGATAGGAAATCATCTCGTGACAATGTATAGCTAGGATTGTTTACTTTTTTTTTGTGAACAACTTGAATATGTGCCTCATGCACTTGCATTGGAGTGTAACGTTTGCAAAGCATTTCAAAGACCCATGATTTTATTTCCAAAGAGAGCCATGGTGCAAAGGATAGGTTGTGGCCCAAAGTTGCCTTGATGTCTTCTTTGTGACAAAGCTCATCATTCTCATCAACATGATGCATTTGAATATAGCGAATGCAATCTACATCTTCTAATAGATATAATCTTTTTACAAAGAAATGACATTGACAACCACACATGCGAGTGCCTTTTACACAACCTGGACGGCTTCCTTTCTCTGTCTTTGGTGTCTTTTCATTGCGAGGAACTATGATCTCCTTTCCACGCATATCTTTAGGACCATAAGCACATGAAAACAAAGTCTCCTCTAAGTAGCTATCAAGAGTTGGTTGCTTTAAGCTACCCTTTTCATGCCTTCGCACGGATTGCCGCCTAAAATTTGTTTCTGCATCTGTAAGAGACTCTTCTCCTTTTAAAAAATCTGTTAAGCGATGCCAGTGAAAATAGGCTACCCGAACATATCCATATATAGACTTTTCACACTTTTTATCAATCTATTGTAGATGATTAGCATTGAAAGGATCCAGCGGTGGATATTGAAGGTGGATCCTAGTGTCCATTCTACACACACAGAGACCAGAAATCCTAGTAAAAACCTTAGATTTTTTTTACACATAAATGAAAAGCATGAGCTCCTGCATACTTATGTCAATCTAATGTGGAGGTCTCCCTTAGTGCATCCCTTGGCTCATTCTTTCTATTGTTCGATAAAAAAATATCTCGACATACTTAGTGCTTCACCTTAGTGCTCGTAGATCAAACAATATCAGCAGGCTTATGAATATTCATATATATATATATATATATATATATATATATATATATATTATAGGCTTCAAAACTTGGGCGGTACAAATACTACAACAATATATACTCAAATGGGCGGCATATAATCAATGCATAGAACCCCGGCATTCTTTGAAGGCTCTCTCCCTGTCTCTCTCTCTCTCTCTCTCACACACACACCCCTTAAACACCTTAAAGCAATGTAATCAAACACCTTCAACCAGAGAGATGACAGAGCACAGCCTTACTTGGTGAAATGAAGGGAACTCCGCTTGCAAGTGTAAGAGTGCGAGCCTGCACAAAAACAAGAGTTAGAGAAACGAGAGAGAGAGAGAGAGAGAGAGAGAGAGGGAGGCTTACCAGCAGGTGAACAACAACGCGTAGGAGATGGGAGCTCAAGAGAGGAGCGCGCTACATGGGCCGGCTGAACCAAGCTCGGCATGCTTGAGTCTCAATGGTTGATGAGCTGGCATGAGATGGAAGCGGCCAGCTTTCAAAGATCACCATCTGCACAGGGGCACAGGGAGTAAATGCTAATGCAGGCGTACATGTAGGCGTCGTTGTCGTGGCATACGAGCTTGGTTCTGCTGAGCTGGCATGAGAGGGGGCTCCATGTGGAAAGTGTTTCATGCACTCCCCCGCTACAGGACAAGGGGGATGGTCAGCCAGCCCGGGCTAAGGTTGCTTGGGCAGTTAGTACTCTTCCGCTGGCCCAGGGGGCTTGGGCATTATAGATCCAGTTGATCAGAGTAGAGCCTTATTGGGGAAGCTTATTGTTCGGGGGCTACTTCCAAGCGCTGAGGCTTGGAAAGAGCTTCTTTTTCAGCGACTGCAGGCTAGGGCTCCCCCAGTAGGGGGCACTTGGGCACCAGAGATACGATGGATCTTCATAGAGATGAGGAGGACAGGCCTTAGTAGTGGCCAGACGAGAACAAGAGTTATACCTACTCTTTTTGAGCGAGGCAACTCAGAAGCTTGGCGCATTCTTCACGAAACAAGAGCACCTACACCTATCATAGATCCTAGCCTTTGGGAAGCCTATGCATGACAGTTGTATGATGTGCCAAACCAACCTATACCACAAATGTCACACATCCCTCGGCCTACATCATCTTATCTTTTGATTCCCCCAATGTCACTAGGGCTCTTAAAAAGCTGCATAATGGGAGAGCAAAAGATCATGAGGATCTACCTGCGGAACATCTGGCCCACGGGCACCACGTATTGGCCCCCATTCTTACCAGTCTTTTTTACAGAGCACTTTGTGAAGGCTTCCCACCCTCTTAGACTACCAACACTATTGTCCCCATCCACAAAGCAGGAGACCCCACGGACCCAGGTAACTACAGGACTATCATGATTGGTCACACAATGGCCAAAATCTATGCTGGCAGTACTAGAGGACATGATGAGCTCTACGGCAGAGAGGATGGGAAACAGAGCATCAGGCCACGCAGGCTTCAGGAGAAACTTCCCCACACTGGACCATATCTTTACCTGACGAGCTATCATAGAGGAGGCGAGGTCCTCAAAGAGGTGTGTGTATTGTTGCTTCGTGGATTTCTGCAAAGCCTTTGACTCCATCCCTCGATCCCATCTCATAGGATGCCTACAAGAGCTCCAGTTCTCACATGAGATGATATGGGGTGTGATGGCACACTATGAGGCAATACTCGGTGGAGTATGTGCACCTGGTGGGAGCTCGGGAGATATATGTAGCACTATTGGAGTTAAGCATGGCTAACCTACACTCTTTGGCCTATACATTGATGAGATCGCAGTATTTGTGGATAGTTTCGGAGGTAGAGGTTCGCCATTGGCTCAGACAGTAGTGCCCATATTGCTATATGCTGACGACATTGCCTTGAGTTGAGATTTAGCCGAGTGTTTATAGAAACACTTAAATGCATTGGAAAGATTTTGCAGGGAGAGAGACCTTACGGTCAATTTGGGCAAAACCAAGGTTATGGTCTTCAACACATCTTATGCAGTCGCCTCACGATTTTCTTTCATATACAGAGATGCCCCAGTGGAGATCGTGTAGAAGTATGTGTATATGTAGGAGGCCCTTTGTTTTGCATGACCATAGCTGCCGCTGACCGACTTGCGAGGGGACATGCCTCCCTAGCACGTATGGAGAGACAATGTTTCCAGGCACATTTCCAAGAACCTCGCACTAAGTGCTGGCTCTTTGATACTCTAGTATGACCAGCAGCTATGTATGGTGCAGCCTTTTGGGGGCTAGAGGCCTAGGGAAGGATCACTGGAGGAGCATAGAGAGGCTACAGGTGATGATGTTGTCATGCTTGATCATGAGTAAGCCATCTGTACCATATGATATTCTACATGCAGAGTTTGGGGTGGCCCCACTGGTTATAGGTGTCCTTTTTCAGACTGTCACTTATATTCAGCATGTATACACGCTTGACAGAGATCACCTCCCGCGACTAGCACTAGAGTCCTCTATCCAATCATACTGGGAGAGGGAGCGATTGAGACGAGCTGGACTGCCCTCCTCCTCAGCGACACGGCCACCACCATTACCGACACATGCATGATACTTTGACGTAGTTGAGTGGTTTAATGTGCATGGGATTCAGATGGACCGTCTCCCCCCTTGTCAGTATAGCCTGGATTCCCCCCACCTTGGTCTCACACAATAGGAGATCAACAGGATCATCCTGTTAGATCTAGTCAGGCTACACATACACCAGACATGGGTGTCTCCATCAGAGATTGGTTAGAAGTTTGAGCTCTACAGAGATCACCTCTTGAGACTCTCCCTAGATGGATTCTTTGAGATCCCGGGATACATACAGATACACATGTCACATGTTATGCGTATCACGATCGGCCAGCTCAGGGTATCCTCCCACCGCCTCAGAGTAGAGACTGGCAGAGCTGAGAATATCCCACATGAGAAGAGGACATGCACAATATGCATCACAGGAGCAGTAGATGATGAGGCCCATTATATGTTCAGTTGCCTGGCTTACTATGAGGTACGGGGGAGATTCCACTGCCTCTTTCGGGAGGGATTGAGACCACTCACACGAGTGATACAATTTGAGGATCATAGGTGCTTGGGCATGTACTTGATGGAGCTCAGATGACACAGGGATGTAGTGTTGAGAGACATCCCCGACTCCGATAGGACACCTCACAGAGAGCCATCACAGATTTCTTTGTGGTATACACATCCACATCGGAATCTACTGCCGACAACATCAGAGCCCACCACCTGTACCCACGCTCCAGCTCCACGTCCCAGAGGAGTTTTTAGCGAGAGAGCTCGATCCATTCTCCGAGCTAGACAACCCTGGCTCAAAGCATCAAGACCCTCTAGTACACAGAGACATATTCGTGATGTTCTTCGCCGACATGACACGCTCCTATCACAGAGGCCTAACATTCACTCCACCATCAGATCGGTTCTGGTCGAGGTGGGTATCGTCATTAGTTGATCACAACATATCTCACTCTACACTGGATCATCTGTTGATCACATGTGCTGTCAGATGTTTTCATTTTACTTTTTCTTTCAGTTTTCCATGGCCCAGTATATCCATGGTACCATTGTATTACTCTTAGTCTCATAGGCCGTTGGGGTGTTCCGTAGACGTTAATATAACTTTCTTTCTTTCTTTCTTTTCTCTCTCTTGTAAAAATATTGTCTACACACACTTTGAAGACTATTGTTACAACTCTCTCTCTCTCTGTCTTCTTTTTTTTTCCGAGAAAAGATCCTTTCATTAGTTATATAAAAAACGCCCGTAGGGCTACAAAAGATCTCGCCTGCTCATAAGAGAGACAGAGCAGTGAATACAGCATGGCAGCCCGGGAGACTCTCCCTAGGTGCTGCAAAATAAAAGCATCAGTACAAAGAACTGAGAGGCTAAATCATACAATAGGGGGGGGGGGAAGAGCCAAACAGGTGGCCTGTAGTGCCAAGGGGGGGATCCCGTGTGTAAGGTGTAGAAAGGGCCACAGCGCCAAGTGGTGTGAAAGGCCTGGCGCCGTAAGATCGCCTCATCCGAGTCTCACCGGATGCGGTCGTACTGTCCTCGCAGGGTGTGGATCAACTCCTGCCAAATCCCCCGTACAGTCTCTGCTGGTGGCTCCAATCTCCCCTCAAAGGCCGTAAAGCACCGGGCCCTCCAGGTGAACCAGATGGTGAGGCTACTGAGGAGCTCCCATTGTAAATCCCTCTACTGTGTCCAGCTGGCGGACGAGAAATCCGGTGCCGGAACCAGGCGAGGCTGGCCCCTAATAAATCTGATGGCCTGACTGCCCTGCTCCATCTCATAGCCCATAGCAGGCCCTGACGAAGTCGACCAAGCAGCGGCACCCCACGTAAACATACCCTCTGGAGAGAGGGGGGCCAGAATACGCAGCATCCGCAGCTAAATCTGCTGCGCCTGAGGCCAATCCCAAAGGCAATGTCTCTGTGTCTCCATAGGGTGGCCGCATCGGACGCAGGCCGCCGGAAGACCGCTGTAAACAAGCCAAGTACCAACTGCTGAGCCCCTGTGGGCGACCAGCCCCCACTGAAAAGTCGAGATCCTGCGGCCCTGTCGACAAGCCCAGAGCCGAGCCCAAAAATCCTCCAGGAACTCCTGTGAGAGTCCCTGTAGTCGCCAATGCCCCGCTGCGCTGGAGAGACCGTCCTCCTTGCCGTCAAAATATGTCGCCCCAGCCGAACAGTATACTGGAAAAAGGTGATCTCTGTGGCCTCAAGGGATGCATAAGGATCATGCCACTCGTACTCCCCGGGGTCCCACTGTAGCCGGGCCAAGGTGCGCGCTGCATATGCCCATATGCGCCAATCCGGGAGCACATCAGCAGGGTCGGGGTCAATATGCCACTTCCGAGAAGCGGCGGCCACTACCCGAATCCTCTGAAAGGTGCACTCTGCAACCAAAGGCGACTCCACCTCCACTCTCTGGAGTCTGTCCTCATCCTGAATCTCATAGTAGAGGCAACTGCCATCCTCAGTGCAAGCTCTGACAGCAATTAGGATCTCCAACTGTGTAAAGGCTCCCATCCACCGTGGGGCCACTGGCTCGAGAGGCGTGAACCACTCCTCTGTGAGTGCCTCCTGAATATCATCCCTCATAATCAACCCCCCTCTGAAGTGACTCAGCCTCTCCACCTGGATCTCCTCTGGTAGACTGCAGAAGGCCTGCCAGTCTCCAAAACTAC
This sequence comes from Cibotium barometz, assembly GCF_041138505.1. NCBI lineage: Eukaryota > Viridiplantae > Streptophyta > Polypodiopsida > Cyatheales > Cibotiaceae > Cibotium > Cibotium barometz. The sequence goes on from NC_141104.1 coordinate 29,739,761, forward strand.
GAGCTGGGCCTGCCGCTAAAGGCCCCCAGGCTAGCCGAGGCCGAGAACCCAGCATATGACCCTGCTCTGTGCGAACCGCTGGGGGCTCCAGATGAGCGGCTGTCTGGCCCGCTCCTCAACACAAGAAGGAGGTCGCTGAGAGAGCCCCGGTCTCAGCAGCCCCCAAGCTCTCAGGATACTCAAAGCAAATCTGTCCTCCCATCCTCTACTGAGGCCTGTCCTCCTCATCTCTATAAAGATCCAGCGAATCTCTGGTGCCCAAGTGCCCCCTGCTGGGGGCGCCCGAGCTTGCAGGCGCTGCAAGAGGAGCTCTTTCCAAGGCTCAGCGCCTGGAAGCAACCCCCGAACGATAAGCTTCCCCAATAAAGCTCTACTCTGATCGACTGGATCTATAATGCCCAAACCTCCCTGAGCCAGCGGAAGTGTAATAACTGCCCATGCAACCTTTGCCCGAGCTGGCAGACCGTCCCGCCCAGACCACAGAAAGTTCCTGATCAGCCTCTGTACCTGGGTGATGCAAGAGCTCGAGAAGATCCAGCAAGACGTAATGTACCACATGGTCGCTAACAGCACCTGATTTGCCACCACCACCCTCCCAGCCAAGGATAGTCGAGCTGTACTCCAATACAAAAGCTTCTTCCGAATGCTAAGAAGAAGCGGGGCAATCTGCTGCTCAGGTGACAAATCTAGGCCAATCTGGCATCCCAGATACCGCACTGCTGTGCCTGGAGGAATCCATCTAAAACCGGGGTCCGGGCTCCATGCCGGAGTGGGAGCACTACTGATCCAAAAGGCCAGTGTCTTGCGCCAATTGATCAATGCTCCCGAAGCTGCACTAAAAACCTGGAGCGACTGCTCTGCCCGAAGAAGATTGGCCTCTTGGCCATGCAAAAATAAGCCCGTGTCGTCTGCAAACTCAGCATCAAGCAGGTCCTCCCCCCGGACTGGGAGCTGAAGTCCTCTCAAACCGACCTCCTCTGCCGTCAAATACATGCTCATAGCCTCCGCAAAGAAGAGAAAAAGAAAAGGGGCGAGGGGACACCCCTGACGGACTGATCTGGTCAGCTCAAAACTCGGCCCCCGTCCTCCTGCAATCAACACCTGGCTGCGAGCTGTGGAATACAGAGCCGCCACCCCTCTGATCCATCCTGGCTCAAAGCCTAGGCGAAGCATAGTGCCCTCTAAGAAACCCCAATCAACTCTATCGTATGCCTTCTCAAAATCGAGAAGCATCACGACCAAGTCCTCGCCAAGAAATCTAGCTTAGGCCGTCGCCTCCCAGAAAGTAAAGATGTTGTCAAGGATAATGCGCTCCTTGACAAATCCTGTCTGAGTAGCATGAATCAACTCCCCCAGGAACGGCTGGATCCTCAAACTCAAGGCCTTTGCTGAGACCTTGTAGACAGTATTGAGGATCGTAATAGGCCTCCAATGCCTAATATCATCTGATACTCCCTCCCCCTTGGGGATAAGATAGATCAAGCCCTCTGAAAAGCTCTGCGGCATCACCCCAGTGTCCAAAACATGCTGAAAGCCCCTGCGGAGGCCTGGCCCCAAAAGGTCCCAATAGCGCATAAAAAAGGCTGGCGTCAGTCCGTCCTCCCCTGGGTAACTATGTCGCGGCAGGACCCTCAAGGCCTCGGCAAGCTCAATCTCTGACAGAGGCGCACCTAGAACTGTACGCATACGGTCTGTGACCCTCCTTTGCACATGGGCCACATAGTCTGTCTGCAAACATCTCGATCCTCAGTGGCAGGCTCCGCTGAAAGCAGGTCTCTATAGAATGCAGTGGCAATGGCTCTGATCTCCCCGAGCTCAGCAGCTACTGAATCATCCGGTCTACCAAGCTGGCGGACTCCTGCTCACGCATGACGGGGCCCAGTGATCTCAAAAAACTCTCCAGTCACTCTTATCACCAAGCTGCGTCCACTGAGAGGCCTGACGACGATAGTAAAACTCATGTCTCTGCTCCTCTACCTCTCGAACCTCCTGGCGTGCTTGGCTCAGCTGGGACGCCACCCACTCACATGCAGGCTGCTGCTCCTGAAGGCGCTGTAGCGAAGCAAGGCTGCGTCTCAGCCGATGCTCTCGCTCGCGAATCTCTCCCAACCGTGTCAAAGCTGCAGCGTGAAGAAAAGAGCTAAGATCGATGAGTCCCTGGGCACACTGGCCCGCTGCATCCTGGTCAGAGCACTGACTATCATGCCAGATCCTCTCAATGTCCTCAGCGAGACTGGGATCTATAAGTATCCTCTCTGGGATCCTCAACTGCAAGCTGGGCTCCTGTGTCCTCTCCTCCAATGTCAAGATAACTGGCGCATGATCTGAAAATGAGGTGCCAGCGAGAATGCCGACGGAGCCCCCTCGCTCCCCTAACCAGTGTCCACATAAAAGCGATTAATCCGTGATAGATTAGTCCCTCCCTGCCGGCGATCCGACCGGGAGAAACTAAGACTGTCCTGAGACCGGGAGAAAGCCCCATGCTGCCATGCATCAGTGATCCTCAGTGACATGCACAACCGGTCCCAAGCTGCAAGCTCCGTGCCGTGCACTGTACCATGACTGCCTCCCATCCTATCTGCCGGGTCCTCAAGCATGTTGAAGTCTCCCCCGACGCACCAATGTGCGGCCTCTGGCAATGCATCCGTAACCTGGGTCCAGAACTCTGCTCTGGCACTAGCATGATTGGGCGCATAGACGTTGAGCACGCCCAATAGCTCATCTTGCATCCTCAGAATGACATATTGTGCTCTACCAGGCACAATGATCCCTCGATCCACAATGGCCTGCCGCCATACATCTGCAATGACCATGCATACTCCTCCCTGTCCACCCAAAGGACCAAACCCTGCAGACCAAAAAGTGTCCCATCTACCAGGCATCACCGAACCATATCTCCGGATCCTGCTCTCACCCAAGTGGTGCTCCTGCATCATCAAAATATCAATGCTGCCACCAACCAGGCATCTCTGAAGCTCCTGCCTCAAGCAACCACGATAGCGTATAAAATGTGCTCCGCCAAGGCCCTGTACATTCCATGAGATGATCCTCATGGATGCCCTGCTGAGGTGGATGCTGTCTCAGCCGTACGGCGAGCCTTCGCAAGCGGCTTGGATGGAGAGTAGTCCCCATCCGAGCGGCTGCGAATCTGCCCACCCGGTGTGCTGCAAGAATCCTGGATCAGGCGCCAGTGGCTGTGGCCCATGGCGACTGCCTCCCGCTCTGACAAAGCAACCTCGTGTATACACACATATCCAGGGTCGCGTGCTAAGTCTGCCACTATGCGAACGACCAAATGCCGAATCCCTGAGGTATCCACACTCCCGGGATCCAAGAAAAAATGAGCCAACTCCCAAAGTCGGCCTATCACATCTGTCACCTCCAGATCGCTCATGTGATGAGAAAACTCAACTGCCTGAGTCTTCAAAGTGCTGAGAGCGAGCTCTAGAGTCCACTCTCGGTCGCAAGGGCCACATAGAGGGAACGAGAAGGCCACCGCTGAGTCTAGTGCCTCCTCCCCGCGGGCCGGAGGTATCACTACATGAACTCGGATGGGTGCTGGCTCATGGGGGCCCTCTGCTCCAAAAAGCCGTGTGAAGGTATAATCAAAAGCCTCCGAGCGCTGTCTAATGCCAAGGCGACTCAGCCGACTGCGGATAGATGAAATCCGTGAAGCCCTAATCGGCATAGGTCTCCTCTGTGATGCTCGAGCGAGGTCAGTGCTCAGCGCTCTCCGGACTGCAGGTAAACGCCAGGGAACTGCCAGGGCCTCCCGGGAAGGTGAGGCGGGTGGAGGGGAAGGAGGGGGAGGCGAGGGGGGTGGAGAGGTAGCCGCTGCCGAGACCGGAGCGGAGGCGGGAGGAGGCGATGGTGGAAGCGAGGCGGTGGGAGGGGACGGGGGTGGGGGGGGGTGAAGGAGGGGGTGCTGGCATCTCCTGGTCCTCAGTCGTCACCGCGGGGGTCTCCTCCTGGAGGGGAGAAAAGCTGTTCCTCACGGGAACCCAGTGAGGCTGAGACTGTGGCTGCTGCTGCAGCGGTCTCTGGACGTGCTGCTATGGCTGTCTCCCTCGGCGGCGCCCCTGTCCAGGCTGCCACTCCGAGGCCTCTGTGGCCTGAGCAGGTGTCCCGGAGGCAGCCTGCCGAGCCGAATCTGTGGGGGCGGGCCATCAGTAGCCTGCTGTGGTGAGGGTCGGGGTCTCCTGCGAGGGCAGGCCTTGCCCAGATGGCCGACCTGTTTGCAAATGAAGCACTGATTTGGGAGCCCCGAGAACTCCACTCTCTGATCTATCCATCCCCCCCCTATCCTAGGTAGCTGAATGAGCTTAGGAAGGGAGGAGATGTCAGACACCAACACTCTGACCGAAGGTAGCCCAGCTGCTCTGGCCACCACTGAAGCAGCTGAGGGGCCAGTCTCTAGTACCGAGCCCACCAATGCTTCGAGCCTGGGGAGGAGCGGAAGATACTCCCGGCGGAGTCCAGGGAAGCAAACTGTAACATGAAAAAGGCGCTCTCCCTGCTCCGCCGCTGCTGGGTCAAATCCATGCTGCCAAGGTCTGAAGAAAGCCCGAGCACCCCTGATGTCAAGGGGACTCATGGCAAGGACCTTGGCAACACTCTGGGCGGCCTCGAACTCGATCTGGTAATGTCCACGGCCCAATAGCTGTACATCCAGGATCTTGCCCACATCTGCAAGAAGGCGGGCCTGAAGAAGATCCCAGATCTTCCCCCTGCAGGGGCGAGTGCCGACTATACGACAGATGGTGCAATGTGCCTGGAGGCGTTCCACCTCTGCGGCGAGGCTCGCTTCCTCTTCTGGCGAAAGAGAAAGCCTGATGGAGGTATCCTCAGGGGCGGTCGAGGGGGCTGCAGAAGAGTCCCTCTGAGGTGGGGCGGGAGGAGCCTCCATCAGAGTCTGAAGCTGTGGCGAAGGCGGAGCGAATGCGATACCTGCAAGAACCGAGTTGCACGCGAAGGGCGGAGAGGGAAGGCGGGAGGATTTTTTTTTTAAAAAAAAAAAAAGAGAAAAAAAAAACAAGAAGGGGGGGGGGGTAAGGCGACGAAGAAACAGGGGGGGCGGGAGCAGCGCGAAAGGAGAGGCGGTGGGGGGGAGAGAGGGCTGGCGGAGGGGGGGGGAGCGGGGCGCTGACAAGGGGAGGGGGCGCGAAGGCGAACTGAAGGGGGGGGGGCGAAGGCGAACTGAAGGGGGCGCAAAGGCGAACTGAAGGGGGGGGGGGGGGGGGGGGGCGAAGCCGAACTGAAGGGGGGGTGCGAAGGTGAACTGAAAGGGGGGGGGGAGGGGGGCGCTTCAGCACGAGAGAGGGAGAGAAAGCGAGAAGAAGGGGGAGGGGGGGGGCGATGTTGAGAAGAGGGGGAGGCGCAAAAGCGCTGGAAGGCGGGGGGGGGGACAGGGCGCGAGGAAGGGATGGCGAGGGGCGAGCAGCGCGAGCAGGGGGGTGACGGCGGGAGCTTCAGCGAGCCATTCCTCTCTCTCTGTCTTTTGTACACTGTCACTTTTGTACTCCCCCATATTCATGTATCCATGTACTCATGTACCCCATTTTGACTAGTAGCATTAGCTTCCCACTCTCCCTAGTTGTTGCTTCCGTTGTAGGGCTAGATACTTACCCATCATATGAAACCCCTGGCATGCTTGGCTTTTGTCGCATGGGCTGTTGAAGAACAATCTTCCGATCTTGAAGAGTGTACTGTGTGAAGTTAGGGGGAACATTGAGACCTTGTTCTTGTCCACTTGAGTCTTCACTCATTGAAGACCATGCGGTTTTGAGCTCTCCTTTGCCATCTTGCATCGGATTTTTTTGTTCAACCGTTGTCTTTGCACTTCCGACACTTTCTTTTCTTTTCCAAACAGTGTATTAGATGTCACATGGTTGTAACTTTGGTCTCATAGGTCACTTTGGCCTTTTGAAGACGTTAATATAACATTTCATTTCATTTCATCTCTCTCTCTCTCTCTCTCTCTCTCTCTCTCTCTCTCTCTCTCTCTCTCAAAAACACTGTCTATATTAATGTACACTATAGTTCCTCTACTACGACATTAGAGCCCACCACCCATACCCACGCTCCAGCTCCACACCCCAGAGGAGTTCTTAGCGAGAGCTAGATCCATTCTCCGAGCCAGACGTCCCCGACCCAAATCATCAGGACCCTCCAGCACATAGAGACAGATTCGTGAAGTTCTTCGCCGACATGACACGCTTCCATCACAGAGACATGACTTTCACTCCACCATTAGATCGGTTTTGGCGGCCGAGACAACATCTCTCACATTACACAGGATCATCGATCACATGTACTGTTAGATGTTTTCGTTTTAGTTTTCCTTTCAGTTTTCCATGGCCCAGTATATCCATGGTACCATTGTATTACTTTTGGTCTCATAAGCCCTCGGGGTCTTCCGTAGACGTTAATATAACTTTCTTTCTTCTCTCTCTCTAAAACACTGTCTACACACAGTTTGAAGACTATTGTTACACCTCTCTCTCTCTCTCTCTCTCTCTCTCTCTCTCTCCCCTAAAAACATTGTCTTTATTAATGTATAGAAGGGATCCTCATTGTGATGTACATCTAGAAACAGTGAAAAAAAATTTCAAGCTGAGCTTGATCAATCTATTGTAGCTAATAGCTATCATGCCAAGATTGTCATAAAGATTGACGAAAGTAGAAATACTTATTAATCTTTGATGAGTTGAAAACCATTTGATTGTGGGCTATCCATGTAGTCCATAGTGCCCAAAATTGCAGAAAGGCAATAAAGAGAGCATATTTTCGAAACATCCAAAAGTTCTTGGAAAAAGTGATCCCAAGAAATCTTACCACAAGTGAACTAGAAAGTCTTCGCAAAAAAGATATACCGCTTGTATATACTCTATTATGTGTGTTAGTCACTTTATCTTCTTTGTAGACCTCTTTTGTTGAGTGAAGAAGAAGAGTTTTCAGCCTCACCTTGTGTATTCTCTCCTAGGGTTTGTGTGAGTGTGTGTGTGCTTGCAAGAGCTCAAGCTCTCTTCTTCCTTGCATCTTTTCACCTTTATCCTCACATATCATTGCTTTTAGATTGAATCAATTGATTCTCCCAGAACCGTGGTTTTCTAATTATGCTAATTATCTTTGGAGAATCCATCAAACTGCAAAATAGTGGAAGAAAAATTTGCATAAGATTTGAGACAAGAATTTACCTCTGAAGCAAAAACGTTTTTATGTGAAGATGTATTGCTAGAATATTCCTGTTGGAGAATTTTCGGAAAACAAGCATATTGCGTCTACTCAGTGCCTTTCTTGTTAACATAAAAAAGGAACAATGCAAAATTTATTTTGGTATTGTCCAAACAGTTCATAATGTGAACACGTAAGAGGAGTGGATAGATGTGGACTAGTCGGTGTAGTCCAGCTGTAGAATCTCTGGCGAGGATATGTCGGTGCCAGGTACCAAACCCGCCAGTGATGTAAATGTCAAACGGTCATGCAGGCGTCTCGTGAGTGTCAGCTCATGTTGAGCTTGACATCTCAACACTTCTCAAGCTCAACTCCAGCTCATGAACTCCAAACATATCTTGAAATTTGCAAAGCTTCTCAGCTCCCAAGGCCTTCGTGAAGATGTCAATGACCTGATCCCGTGTGCTGATGTAGGCCAAGTCGATGTCGCCTGCCAAGACTCTCCCTGATGAAGTGGTAATGTACCTCAATGTGTTTCGTTTGCGCATGAAAAACTGGGTTCTAGGCCAACTGTATACTACTAAGATTGTCACAATATATGCCAACCTTTCTCTCCACATGCAACCCCAAATCAGCAAGTAGCTTGCGTAACCAAGCTACCTCACATGTTGCCACCGCAGCTCCTCTGTACTCTGCCTCTGTACTCGACAAGGCAACTTTGGGCTGCTTCTTGCTGCTCCATGTCACATCAGCACTCCCCAATGAAAACATAAATCCACTGGTAGATCTCTTGTCTGAGATGCTACCTGCCCAATTTGCATTTGTGTACCCATATAGCTCCAATGGTACACTTGCTACATAAAGAAATGCATAATCAACAGTGGCCCTTGAATACCGAGGCGTGCATCGCATATTGTCAAGATGTGGTTTGCGGAGAACTTGCATAAGCTTGCTCTCTAAGCCAACAGCGTCCCTACCACTCCATGGTCTATCAACAGAACCCTACCACTCCATGGTCTATCAACAGAACCCTGGATGAGGACTCTCTTGGTCCACTCAATGACTGTGATTGTTGACTTGCATTCTGTGCAACCACATTCCCACTTACATCAGCGCCCACATCATCTTTTTCAGCAGCATACCAGCCAAATCTGTTAAGTTGGGAATGTTCTCCCGAGTCTAAATAGACGTCTTGAACGCCTTGTATTGTGGCCCAAGACCACTTAGACACACTTCCACCTTATCATCATCATCAACAAAAACACCACTTGATGCAAGGGATTCCACAATGCCCTTGATCTTCAAGGCATAATCATTCACAAACACATTCTTCTTCTCCACAGTATGAATCTCATTCTTCAACTGAATCTTTCGTGCCTTGGTGTTAGTTTCATACAGCTTCACCAAGGTGTCCCATGCCTCCTTAGGTGACTTGGCATCCTGTATATGCTCAATCATGGTGTCTTGTATACTAATAGGAAGCCAATACATGACTTTCCTCGCTCCTTGATTCCAATCCTTGATTTCTTTGATATTTGCAGCAGTTGGATTAATCTCTGGTATCTTTGGTGCCTTCTCATTTTCACCTTCAATGTAGTCCCAATAGCCTTTTCCCATAAGGAAATTTGTCAATCTAAACCTCCAAGCATGAAAGTTGTTCTTGTCAAGCTTCTCTGCGACAATCTGGTTTATTCCATCATTTGACATCTTGTCAACAACACAAATTTACCAAAACAGCACTCTTGTTTGACCTGCGCAAACTGTTGTATTCTTTACAGCGGTACTACACTGTACCCAAATTGTCACAACCAGTGACTTCAATTTGCATATATACACCCAATGGCAACTTTGAGAACTCGTTGCAGCACACGGAGTGTCTGCACAACCAATCGCCATTCATGCAGTTCCCAAAACAGAGTTATGCAGAGAATCGAAACTTACCCGCAGTGCCCGTAAATGCTTGTGAACTGAAAAACAGAGGTCCAGACATGCCTGAAACGCGTTTTCGGCCCGAAAAAATCTACTCGGACAGTATAGTTGCCATGTAGCTAAAGCTTCTTAATCAGAGTTTGTTTGCCGGTACATCGCGAAGAGCTCCCGACAAGGGTAAAGTAGCCAACACTAAGGGGAAGAGTAGATGAAAGCCTTACTCTCGTACCACTTGTTGTGCTTCTCTTGCCAACCGCTCAGCCCTTAGCATGAACCAGGCTCTGATACCATGAAAAGATGTAGGGGAGAAGAGAGCTTGAGCTCTTGCAAGCACATACACACTCACACAAACCCTAGAAGAGAACACACAAGGTGAGAGGCTGAAAACTCTTCTTCTTCGCTCAACAAAAGAGGTCTACAAAGAAGATAAAGTGACTAACACACATAATAGAGTATATACAAGCGGTCCATAATGTGAACACGCTAAGAGGAGTGGGTAGATGTGGACTAGTCGGTGTAGTCCAGTTGTAGAATCTCCGGTGAAGATATGTCGATGCCAGGTACCAAACCCACCAGTGTTGTAAATGTCGAACGGTCATGCAGGCGCCTCGTGATTGTCAGCTCATGTTGAGCTTGATATCTCAACAAAAGGGACTTTAGGGAATAGTCCATGTTCCATTCTTTGCAAAGTCTAATCCTCAAGCCGCCCTTCAATAGGGTCATCCAATAACTCACCAAATGGCTGTAGCTGCTCTATTGTCCAAGTTGGTGTGCAATGTGTCACGATTGTGACTTAGTTCATTATACACAGTCTCCTCATGGTTACAGATATTGAAGTGACATGATTACAGAGGACCCCTACAGTCAGAAGGTCACGACTATTCGCTCTAGAGACATGCCTCTTCATCAAGAGCCACACTCCTTCGACGACTGGTCACACCCCTTCGCTCTAGGGTTGCAACTCTTCATCCAATGGTTGCAGCTATTCGTCCAAAGGATCAGTTGATTCAAGAAATGCAAGATATTCTTGTGCAAGTTCGAGACAGACTGGTTTATGTTCAGCAGAAATATCAAAAGTATGCGAATAAGCACAGAAGGCATACTGAGTTTCAAGAAGGTGACTTGGTTTTGCTTTATGTTGCACCACATCGATATAAGACAGTAAAGTCAAAGTCAGTCTTTCCGAAGTTGCGACCGCGTTTCTATGGTCCATTTAAAGTTATAAAGAAGATTTCAGTTGTCAGTTATAAGTTGGATCTTCCACCATCTTGGGGAAAAATTCATCCGACATTTCACATCTCTTGGCTCAAGGAATACATACAAGGAGATTCATCTATTCCGGAGTTATCTTCTTATGTTCCTGAGATTGAAGATGATCACATTATTCTTGTTCCTGAGAAGATTCTTGACGTTCGTCAGAAAGAAACAAGACGGAAGATTACTACAGAATTTCTTGTCAAGTGGATGGACTTGGATGAGTCAGATTCTACTTGGCAGACAGATGAAGAAATGCAACAATATCCTCAACTCCTCCAAGAATTCTTTGGCAGACGACCGACTCTCATTTAATCACATGGATTTTATTTTAAATGGGAGGGAATGTCACGATTGCGACTTAGTTCATTATACACAGTCTCCTCATGGTTACAGATATTGAAGTGACATGATTACAGAGGACCCCTACACTCAGAAGGTCACGACTATTCGCTCTAGAGACATGCCTCTTCATCAAGAGCCACACTCCTTCGACGACTGGTCACACCCCTTCGCTCTAGGGTTGCAACTCTTCATCCAATGGTTGCAGCTATTCGTCCAAAGGATGTGTCTCTTCGCCTAGAGTCATGACTATTGGTCATGGGATGTGTCTTTTCATTCGTGTCTCTTGAACTCCTATATAAGGAGCCTGTTGTATCACAATTTCAATCAATCAATCAAACATCTGTGTTCAAGTCTACTTTTAGTTTCAGTCTTAAATACACAGATAGTGGATGAAATACTAAGTAATAACAGTAATCCTCACACAATGCATGTCCAAATGCTAACGGTGCTATGCTTTTGGAAAAGACATTACTCTTTCTTCATTGGTGATGATATCTTGACACACGTAGATTCTCTTTGTGGATAGGAAGTATGTCTTTCGTGGAGAGCACAAAGTAAGTGGACAATGACTCCAATGTAGACTTTCTTGTCGTAGAGAATTTCCTATCTCTGGTGATTTACCCGACCAATGAAGGTATTGTAGAATCTTTTACCAATCTTTAATCAGTGGAGTAGAATAAGGGCATCCAACAATTTTGCCTGTCACATGGCCTACCAAAATCTCCCAAGGAGTGAGCTCCCATTTACCAAAGAGTCAACTTTAAAGTTTTGACACATGTTAGAGATCATCAAAGTCCATGGTTGTCTTTGTGCAAAAAATGTGGAAAGCAGAGTGTCTTTTTTGGCCAAGACAATGCAAGAAAGATACACCTAGAGCTTGAGATTAATCTAGCTTAACCTAGATTAGCCTTGATTAGTTTGGATTAGAGAGAAAGCTAGAGAAGTCTAAAGATATCCAATATCAAATGATATTCAAAAGATGTCAAAGCTACAATAGACCTAGGGGTAGTACCTTTTATAGTCCCAAGGCTCTCATGCTCCTAACACCACATATGTAAATGTCCTAAGCCCCATGTGCCTAGGTCCATTCTCGATGTGTCTCTAAAACTGCCAAGATTTCCCAGAAACTAGGCAAATATGGAAGGAAACTAAGGTTTATGAATAGATTTGATAAAAAGAAGTACTAATCAAGGAGATTTAGGAAGAAAAGCACTCTGAAAATGGCTGAAAATCTTAATTCAAAAATCAAGATCCTCTCAAATTTGTGCAAGAATTAGGGTTTTCAAAACCAGTGATTAGCATATACCCGAAAATGATTATCATTAACTCCATTGCTAATCAACTCAAAACAGAATCAACAGAAAATTTAAAATGTGTAAAAGCACTAATCCAAAAATGGATTAAGTATTAATCACTTTTTAATTAAAATATCAAGATCTAAGCCAAGAGCTGTGATACCAATGCAAGAAAGCTTCACCTAGATTAGCTTGATTAGCTTGAGATTAACCTAGCTTAACCTAGATTAGCCTTGATTATCTTGGATTAGAGAGAAAGCTAGAGAAGTCTAAAGATATCCAATATCAAATGATATTCAAAAGATGTCAAAGTTACAATAGACCGAGGGCTATTGCCTTTTGTAGTGCCAAGGTCCTCATGCCCCTTACATCATAGTGTAAATGCCCTAAGCTCCATGTGCCTAGGCCCATTCCCCATGTGCATGTGTAGCCTAAAATTCCTTTGTTATAGACATGATAATGAATTATGAGAATATTCAGCCCACCATGCATTTTGGGAGAGTAGATACAATCAGATTTCAGCAGATGCATATTTATCATTAGTAAACAAAGAAGACACAAAAGAGAAGAGAAAAGAACAAAAAGGATGAAAGAAGGAAAGAGAGAATTATAAAATATAAAAAGCACACAAAATCACAACCTTTTCGACCCGCTCGCTGAAGCTCCCGCCCCCCCCCCCAGCTCTGCGCACCTTCGCTCCCCCCCCCTTGCCGCTGCGCCCCCCCTCTCCTACCTCGCTGCTGCGCCGCCCCCCTTTTTCGCCTGTTTCGCCCCCTCCCCTCTTCGCCATTTCGCCTTCCCCCCCCCCGCTGCTGCCTGCTCGCCATTCCCCCCCGCTTCCGCCTGTTCCCCCCCCCGCTGCCGCCTATTCGCCATCCCCCCCGCTTCCACCTGCTCGTCACCCCCCCCCCCGCTGCCGCCTGCTGGCCCCCCCGCCTCCTCGCTCTCCTCTCGCCCGCCTCCATTCAGCAGCGCCCCCCCCCCTCTCCTTCTCGCGTTCGCCGCCCCCCCCCCCCCCCTCCTCTGTCGCGCTGCCTTTCCCCCCTTGGGGGTTTTTGTTTTTTTTTCCTCTTCGTCATCCGTCTTCCGCCTCTTGGTGTGTAGCCCGCTTCTTGCTGGGGTTTTTCGCTTTCGCCTCGCCTTCGCTTGAGCTTCAGACTCTGATGGAGACTCCTCCCGCCTCGCCTCAGAGGGACTCTTCCGCAGCCCCCTCGCCCGCCCCCGAGGTCATCCCCATCAGGCTTTCTCTTTCGCCGGAAGAGGAAGCGAGCCTCACCGCAGAGGTGGAACGCCTTCAGGCTCACTCCACCATCTGCCGTATAGTCGGCACTCGCCCCAGCAGAGGGGAGATCAGGGATCTACTTCAGGCTCGCCTTCTTGCAGATGTGGGCAAGATCCTTGATGTACAGCTCTTGGGCCGGGGACATTATCAGATCGAGTTCGAGGCCGCCCAGAGCGTTGCCAAGGTCCTTGCCATGAGTCCTCTGGATATCAGGGGTGCTCGGGCTTTCTTCAGGCCTTGGCAGCATGGATTTGACCCAGCTGCGGCGGAGCAGGGAGAGCGCCTCTTCCATATTACAGTTTGTTTCCCTGGTCTCCGCCGGGAGTATCTTCCGCTCCTCTCCAGGCTCGGAGCATTGGTGGGCTCGGTTCTTGAGACGGGCCTCTCAGCAGCTTCAGTGGTGGCCAGAGCAGCTGGGCTACCTTCGGTCAGAGTGTTGGTATCTGACATCTCCTCCCTTCCTAAGGTCATTCAGCTACCTAGGATAGGGGGGGGGTGGATAGATCAGAGAGTTGAGTTCTCGGGGCTCCCGAACCAGTGCTTCATTTGCAGGCAGGTCGGTCATTTGGCCAAGGCCTGCCCTCGCAGGAGACCTCGGCCCTCACCACAGCAGCAGGCCACGGATGGCCCGCCCACAGATTCGGCTCGGCAGGCTGCCTCAGGGACACCTGCTCAGGCCACAGAGACCTCGGAGTGGCAGCCTGGACAGGGGCGCCGTCGAGGGAGACAGCCACAGCAGCACGCCCAGGTACCGCTGCAGCACATTGGTGTGTTGGGGGAGACTTCAACATGCTTGAGGACCCGGCAGATAGGGTGGGAGGCAGTCATTGCCAGAGGCCGCACATTGGTGTGTTGGGGGAGACTTCAACATGCTTGAGGACCCGGCAGATAGGGTGGGAGGCAGTCATGTTACAGTGCACGGCACGGAGCTTGCAGCTTGGGACCGGTTTTGTATGACATTGAGGATCACTGATGCATGGCAGCATGGGGCTTTCTCCCGGTCTCAGGACAGTCTTAGTTTCTCTCGGTCGGATCGCCGGCAGGGAGGGACTAATCTATCTCGGATTGATCGCTTTTATGTGGGCGATTGGTTGGGGGAGCGAGGGGGCTCCGTCGGCATTCTTGCTGGCACCTCATTTTCAGATCATGCGCCAGTTATACTGACTTTGGAGGAGGGGACACGGGAGCCCAGCTTGCAGTTGAGGATCCCAGAGAGGGTACTTGCAGACCCCAGTCTCGCTGAGGACATTGAGAGGATCTGGCATGATAGTCAGTGCTCTGACCAGGATGCAGCGGGCCAGTGTGCCCAGGGACTCATTGATCTTAGCTCTTTTCTACACGCTGCAGCTTTGACACGACTGGGAGAGATTCGCGAGAGGGAGCAACGGCTGAGACGCAGCCTTGCTTCGCTACAGCGCCTTCAGGAGCAGCAGCCTGCATGTGAGTGGGTGGCGTCCCAGCTGAGCCAGGCACGCCAGGAGGTTAGAGAGGCAGAGGAGCAGAGACATGAGTTTTACTATCGTCGTCAGGCCTCTCAGTGGACGCAGCTTGGTGATAGAGTGACTGGGGAGTTTTTTGAGATCACTGGACCCCGTCATGCGCGAGCAGGGGTTCGCCAGCTTGGTAGACCGGATGGATCGATAGCTACTGAGCTCGGGGAGATCAGAGCCATTGCCACTGCTTTTTATCGTGACTTGCTTTCAGCGGAGCCAGCCACTGAGGATCGAGATGTATGCAGACAGACAGTGTGGGCCCATGTGCAGAGGAGGGTCACAGACCATATGCGCACAGTTCTAGGTGCGCCTCTGTCAGAGACTGAGCTTGCCGAGGCCTTGAGGGTCCTGCCGCGACATAGTTGCCCAGGGGAGGACGGACTGACGCCGGCCTTTTTTATGCGCTATTGGGACCTTTTGGGACCAGGCCTCCGCAGGGGCTTTCAGCATGTTTTGGACACTGGGATGATGCCTCAGAGCTTTTCAGAGGGCTTGATCTATCTTATCCCCAAGGGGGAGGGAGTATCGGATGACATTCGGCATTGGAGGCCTATTACGATCCTCAATACTGTATACAAGGTCTTGGCAAAGGCCTTGAGTTTGAGGATCCAGCCCTTCCTGGGGGAGTTGATTCATGCTACTCAGACAGGATTTGTCAAGGAGCGCAGTATCCTTGACAACATCTTTACTTTTTGGGAGGCGACGGCCCGAGCTAGGTTTCTTGGCGAGGACTTGGTCGTGATGCTTCTCGATTTTGAGAAGGCATACGATAGAGTTGATTGGGGATTCTTAGAGGGCACTATGCTGCGCCTGGGCTTTGAGCCAGGATGGATCAGAGGGGTGGCAGCTTTGTATTCCACAGCTCGCAGCCAGGTGCTGATTGCAGGAGGTCGGGGGCCGAGTTTTGAGCTGACCAGATCAGTCCGTCAGGGGTGTCCTCTCGCCCCTTTTCTTTTTCTCTTCTTTGCGGAGGCTATGAGTATGTATTTGACGGCAGAGGAGGTTGGTTTGAGAGGACTTCAGCTCCCAGTCCGGGGGGAGGATTTGCTTGATGCAGAGTTTGCAGACGACACGGGCTTATTTTTGCATGGCCAAGAGGCCAATCTTATTCGGGCAGAGCAGTCGCTCCAGGTTTTTAGTGCAGCTTCGGGAGCATTGATCAATTGGCGCAAGACAGTGGCCTTTTGGATCAGTAGTGCTCCCACTCCGGCATGGAGTCCGGACCCCGGTTTTAGATGGATTCCTTCCGGCACAGCAGTGCGGTATTTGGGATGCCAGATTGGCCTCGATTTGTCACCTGAGCAGCAGATTGCCCCGCTTCTTCTGAGCATTCGGAAGAAGCTATTGTATTGGAGTACAGCTCGACTATCCTTGGCTGGGAGGGTGGTGGTGGCAAATCAGGTGCTGTTAGCGACTATGTGGTACATTACGTCTTGCTGGATTTTCTCGAGCTCTTGCATCAGCCAGGTACAGAGGCTGATCAGGAACTTTCTGTGGTCTGGGCGGGACGGTCAGCCAGCCCGGGCAAAGGTTGCATGGGCAGTTATTACACTTCCGCTGGCTCAGGGCGGTTTGGGCATTATAGATGCAGTCGATCAGAGTAGAGCCTTATTGGGGAAGCTTATTGTTCGGGGGTTGCTTCCAGGCGCTGAGCCTTGGAAAGAGCTCCTCTTGCAGCGACTGCAGGCCCGGGCGCCTCCTGCAGGGGGTACTTGGGCACCAGAGATTCGCTGGATATTCATAGAGATGAGGAGGACAGGCCTCAGTAGAGGATGGGAGGACAGATTTGCTTTGAGTATCCTGCGAGCTTGGGAGCTACTGAGACCGGGGCTCTCTCAGCGGCCTCCGTCTTGTGTTGAGGAGCGGGCCAGGCAGCCGCTCATCTGGAGCCCAGCGGTTCGTACAGAGCAGGGTCATATGCTGGGTTCTCGGCCTCGTCTAGCCTGGGGACCTTTAGCGGCAGGCCCAGCTCGTAGTTTTGGAGACTGGCAGGCTTTCTGCAGTCTACCAGAGGAGACCCAGGTGGAGAGGCTGAGTCACTTCAGAGGGGGGTTGATTATGAGGGATGATATTCAGGAGGCACTTACAGAGGAGTGGTTCACACCTCTCGAGCCAGTGGCCCCACGGTGGATGGGTGCCTTCACACAGTTGGAGATCCTGATTGCTGTCAGAGCTAGCACTGAGGATGGCAGATGCCTCTATTATGAGATTCAGGATGAGGGCCGACTCCAGAGAGTGGAGGTGGAGTCGCCTTTGGTTGCAGAGTGCACCTTTCAGAGGATTCGGGTAGTGGCTGCCGCTTCTCGGAAGTGGCATATTGACCCCGACCCTGCTGACGTGCTCCCGGATTGGCGCATATGGGCATATGCAGCGCGCCCCTTGGCCCGGCTGCAGTGGGACCCCGGAGAGTACGAGTGGCATGATCCTTATGCATCCCTTGAGGCCACAGAGATCACATTTTTCCAGTATACTGTTCGGCTGGGACGGCATATCTTGACGGCGAGGAGGACGGTTTCTCCAGCGGCAGCGGGGCATTGGCGATTGCAGGGACTATCACAGGAGTTCCTGGAGGATTTCTGGGCTCGGCTCTGGGCTAGTCGACAGGCCCGCAGGATCTCAGCTTTTCAGTGGCTGGTCGCCCACAGGGGCTCAGCAGTTGGCACTTGGCTTGTTTACAGCGGTCTTCCGGCGGCCTGCGTCCGATGTGGCCACCCTATGGAGACACAGAGACATTGCCTTTGGGACTGCCCTCAGGCTCAGCAGATTTGGCTGCGGATGCTGCGTATTCTGGCCCCCCTCTCTCCAGAGGGTATGTTTACGTGGGGTGCCGCTGCTTGGTCGACTTCGTCAGGGCCTGCTATGGGCTATGAGATGGAGCAGGGCAGTCAGGCCATCAGATTTATTAGGGGCCAGCCTCGCCTGGTTCCGGCACCGGATTACTCGTCCGCCAGCTGGACACAGGAGAGGGATTTACGATGGGAGCTCCTCAGCAGCCTCACCATCTGGTTCACCTGGAGGGCCCGGTGCTTCACGGCCTTTGAGGGGAGATTGGAGCCACCAGCAGAGACTGTTCGAGGGATTTGGCAGGAGTTGATCCACACCCTGCGAGGACAGTACGACCGCATCCGGGGAGACTCGGATGAGGCGATCTTATGGCGCCAGGCCTTTCATACCACTTGGCGCTACGGCCCGTTCTACACCCTACACACGGGATCCCCCCGTTGGCACTACAGGCCACCTGTTTGGCTCTTTCCCCCCCCCATTGTATGATTTAGCCGTTCAGTCCTCTAGACTGATGTTTGTATTTTGCAGCACCTAGGGAGAGTCTCCCGGGCTGCCATGATGTATTCACTGCTCTTCTCTCTGTTAGGAGCAGGAGAGATCTCCTTTGTAGCCCTACGGGCGTTTTTTTTACATAACTAATGAAAGGATCTTTTCTCGGAAAAAAAAAAAAAAATCACAACCTTTTCCCCTACATGAAACGATATGGTTTCAATGTGCACATGAAACGTTTCCACTACACTTCTGAAAGTTGATAAATAGCCCTGTTGCTTCTCCAAACAAATGTAATGCTTGTATGAGACAGTGTAGATCCTCTCTTGTGTTTTTTGGAAAAACAAAGAGTCATTAGCATAGGCTTGAGCAATGAGATTTGCCTCTAGTAGGCGATTTCAAGCCATGAAGATGACCTTGTTCAGAGAGCACATCCATATAAACAAATAGAGGATGAGTAGCAATAGCATACAACAATGCACTCAAGGGGCATCCTTGCCTTACTGAAAGGCCCAATACCCATTGAGAAGACAATCCTTTTCCTAGGATACATTGAGCTGTGCTATCTTTATACAGCCAGTAAATAACATTCTGCATTTTAGTGCCAAAACCAAGCTTTTGCATAAGTGTAGAAATGTAATCCAATTGAATTGTGTCAAAAGCCTTGGCTACAGAAACTTGAAGTAAGAGCACATCTTGGTGAGTGTATTTGGCATATTCAATACCCACATAAGCATTACAAATATTGTATGTGATTTGTCGTTGAGGAACAAATCCATATTGTGTTGGGTGCATGACTTTATGTAGAATTTTTAACAATCTATTAGCAAGCAATTTGGTGATGATCTTGTAGATTACTGGCATTAATGTGATAGGCCGCCAATTTGATAGGTTTGTACAGAGATTCCTTTTAGGCTAGAGTTTGACAAGTCCCTCCTGCCATGATGAGGGCATAATGTCTTCTATCTAAGATTGATTCATCATGAGTAAAAGAGGGTCTGCAAGTTGCTCCCAGAATTGCAAAAGGAATTCTACTGTTAAACTATCCCAGCTAGGAGATTTCCATTTTCCCAAAGATTTAACCACCTTATTCAATTCACATTCAGGAAAAGGCATTTCCAACTGATCAGCTTGCTCGTGATCTATAATTCGAGCTTGCAGCTCGTATGAGACATTGATCCAGCGCAACAAAAACATGGTGAAAATGAGATACACATTCAGATTCCAATTGATACAAGTTTTAATCTTCGAGTCGTTGGATGTCTTGCTTGACTATGAGAAGCTGTTGTCTTTTTATGCCCATATACCATTTTCCATATTCTTTTATGACAGTTTGCATGCAATGTGCAAAATAATAACAAGCAATATCTATGTCTTCATATATCTCAGCTTGAAGAGAATCAACCATATCTTGATACAGTTGATGAGAAAGGTATCTAATATTTACCAAACAAAGTTGTTTAATACCATCAAGTGTCATATCAAAATCCAATCCTAGCCATAAAGGTGCATTATCAGAAAGCTGGAATGTATGATCCACCCACATTTAGCAAGGAAGGGGATTAGCATGATCAGAGGAGTACCAGCTGAGGCCAGGGTTTGTCAGTGGTGGCAGATGGAGCTAGAGACAGAGTTACATTACATATGTCACTGTCTAGTATATTATGAGATTGCTATTTTCACTGCTTGTTCAGAGAGGGTTTCAGACCACTTTCCAGAGTCATGAGATACCAGGATAAGAGATGCCTCGGTTTATACTTGCTGGAGCTGCGTAGACATAGAGAGGGTCTCTTGAGAGGGAGGGGATCAGAGAGGGAGAGACACCTACAGAGGCAGATTACAGACTTCTTTTGACCAGAGATTGAGCAGTCAGGCCGGCATTAGCCGCACCAGAGGTACACTAAATGATCGGGCTATAGAGCTAGGGCGGTCTAGGCGCCCCAAGATGAGAGGCCCATCTCGACACCGGCGGAGACTACAACAGAGGATCAGGACCATACTACATAGTCACAAGGAACGGGGGACGGTAACGGGGGACGGGGACGGGGACGGGACGGGGGACGGCCATAAGTAGGGAACGGGGACGGGGGAGGGAACGGCACTCAAAAAATACTTTTTTTAAAAGTTTTTCCACCCTCAGGTAACTACGCAGGCACCAGCTAACTCTACTTTGTGAGTCCCCCGTATATGAGGAGAAGGCATTTATGAGTAGCACGGGTCACCTGATAGGTCCCGGTTTAAACACCGGATGGTGGCCGATTGTGGCCAGATAGCATGAGACGATTCTGGAGAAGGTTGGTACACTGCCAACCAGGCTACATGCATATGCAGTGAGTTATTATACACCTACTGCATATGGGCTGTAAATTTTGGGTCCGTTGCGGCGCGCAGTTTCACACCAGCCTACTTGGGGGAAGGTGCGGAGGGGGGCGTGAGCCCCTCTCTGTAGGGGGTCCGAAGGGCCGTTTACGCTAAACTCCATGTTTGTAGCCTTGCAGCCTTATTCTTATATAGATATTAGATAGGCAAGAGAGAGGCAAGGGCAAGTGAGAGAGAGAGAGAGGCAAGGGCCAAGCCTCAAGGGCCAAGGCCCAAGGCCCCAAAGCTCAAGCCTAAATGCCAAACCTCAAGGCAAGAGAGAGGCAAGGGCCAAGGCAAAAAACAAAAAGCGCAATGGCAGGCGCAACGACAAAAAAAGGCGAGCAACATCTCTCTGCCGTCCCCTCACAGTGCCGTCCCCGACCGGCGTCCCCGTCCCTGCGCCGTCCCCGTCGCCGTCCTCTGTGAGAAACGTGCCATGGGGGACGTCCGTCCGTCCCCGTCCGTCCCCGTTGCTGGTGCGTCCCGAAACGCCGTCCCCGCGTTCCAAGCTGCCGTCCCCTCCGTCCCCTGTGACTATGCCATACTAGCACGGCATGGGAGACGTCCAGTCATAGTACTCACCATGGAGGACATTGAGGATATCCACCATCGATCGATGAGAGACATCTTTGGATAGTGATGTATATGATGCTTACCTTTGTTGCTGGAGTTTTCCTTCCCAGATGTTATCCACTAGGAGCTCCTGGTACCTTACTTTTCCTCATAGTTGTTGTTTCAGTTTCAGTTAGTTGTTTAGTTGTTTTAGCTTTTCTTACACAGACATTGTATTAGATCCACCAATTGTTGTAACCTTTTTGGTCTCATAGGTCATTTTGGCCTTTTAAAGACGTTAATATATCATTTCATTTCATTTCTCTCTCTCTCTCTCTCTCTCTCTCTCTCTCTCTCACACACACACACACACACACACATTTTTTTTTTTTTGGTAAAAGGCTATGTTCTATTACTTCAGTGTACAAAGAAAGTAGTCCTCAAAGAAGAGGCAAACTTCTTAAAAGGCAGTCACAAAAGCTAAAAGCACTGAAAAAACAAAGTGGCAATGCTCTCTCTCTCTCTCTCTGTCTCTCTCTCTCTCTCTCTCACACACACACACGCATACACTCACATATTGCAAACTAATGGCTTGAAAGGATGTGCATGAAGCAAGTGCCTTGGGCCATATTTAGCACATTGTATCTACACTCATGTGTGAAGCTGAAAACGTGCGTTTAATTGCAGTGCAAAACCTGGTTTTTTTGCTGATGGGAATCGGGCCCCTTTGTATGAAGTAGACATCATTACTGGAATGCTTCAAAACACAGATAATGGAAGCCCTCTGGCACAGGTGAGGTTGGCTAATATCACGTATTATCATTCAATTTATGCGGGTCTCTGAATTCAACACTTTGTACAGTATAATGCAGTTTTGCCCCTTGTGATTCCTCAACATGTCAGTACGCTAATTGAAACCATGCCAGGTAGGGGAGAGAACCATGAATTGTTCTTCCTTGGTACCAAAAGAGGTCAAGCAAGCATGCAGAGTTTTTCAGGTGATTATCAACACTTTGGGTATCTGGGATATTTCTTAGCAAGGAACTCATAGAGGAGTAGTTCCCAAGGTCAATTAATCCAAACCTTAAGTGGAGTAAGTGCAAGAAATGAAATATTAATCCAAACCTTAAACATTCGTGGCCTCAACAATGTTATCGTTGTAGGGATAAAGCTAGGGTAATTGGGTGGTATAAAACAAAAACTATTTTTTTCCCTCCCCTTTTAAAATTTCCGTCCAAATTTTGATAGCTCACTATGATAATCCACATACTTACCTCATGTATAAGACTCCTTGCTTTGCTAGTCAAAGATGCAACCAACTATCTCCATGTGGGGTTACATCCTTGACCACTTCATTAATATATGCTATTATCCATAATCTTTTGCTTATTTTCAAACATAATTAATTTATTTGATTGTTATAAAGAAATCCATTAGTGGCTAGTAAACTTCCAAAATTTGCAAGGAACACATGTTTGTCTCCCTTTCCCAAACAAGAGGTTGTACCTCTTCGAACTCTCTCTGTGGAGTAAGTGCAAGAAATGAAATATTTATCCTGTAGACAGGCATATTGGCATCAATGCCACGATTTGTTCATTGATTCTTACCAGTTAAATTCTCACTGTTCCCTCTTAAATTTGTTTGAGGTACCTAGTGGTGCCACATAAACACGTGCTTAGGAAAAACACATCTACACTTGTTCTTCACAGGAAATTCTCATCATTATAGTTGGGCAGATGGTCTTTCTGGGTGTAGGTCTCACAAGTTTCAGTTCTCTCTATTTGTAGGGGCTGCTACTTGCATGCTGTGCTAGCTTCAATGATTGTATGTGGGGATGGGTGAGGTCGAATATTGTGTAAAGAAGAAGTGTCATAAATTGTGGTGCCTTCCTTGATGCCAGTGCCTCTTCTTGTCCTCCTCTTGGTCGGTGTGGGTGGGCTCCTTGGCCGAAAGCGATTTGCCATGTCTATCTTTGCAACACAAAGCATTGGTAGAGTCTTGGATCTCATATTTTACTGGCCCTGGTTTCTGATTGACGATGTAAAATGTCAGTGACCAAATTCTTCTCTAAGAGCTACGAGTACTATGCATATCTGGTGACTGACCCTGGTTTCTGATGACTAATGTCAATGACCAAGATCCTTCTCTAAGAGAGACTGGAAATTTCTTTGGATAATCTTTTTGAATTACCCAAATACTAGACCAAAGAGGAAGTGTCCTGCCAGACATGTTCGATACTTGTATCGTTTATGAGTGGCCTGGCATACTCACTTCGTACGCAACTTGGAGCTTCTTTTCGTATATTGATATGTGATTTTGTTGTCCCTTCTCCACCCATAATCAATGAGATGAGGTGTGACTCATGAGCTAGTTTTTCACAATACGCAATGCATTAAGAGACGTGTGGATAATCCTTTGTCTGCTGATCAGAAGAAGTGTTGTCTGCAGTATATTATAGAAAGGCATCTTATATGATAGTTTTTTTTAATTCACTAGAAAATGTCTAGCTCCCTGAGTTATAGGGTGGGCTCTTGCCCAATATATTGTTTGAAAGGGGAATTGATCTTTCATAAGGAGTATAAAGCTCAATCTGTTTTTTTGGCTTTGCAACCCAATTGCTATGACACTGACTGAGCTTGCAGCCTTGGCAGACAAGCATATGTCCAGAAGCCACTAGTAGGTCACAGTGCCTTTCTAGATCTGCTAGATTTGAAGTCATTTTATATTTCATTTCCTTTGTTGCAAAAGCATATAGGGGATGATTTACGCAACCTCTATTCCCGAGAGTGTGTACACTTGCATTTTTTTGGTCTCATTGGCCTCCATAGATGTAATCTCTCTCTCTCTCTCTCTCTCTCTCTCTCTCTCTCTCTCTGTGCCAAGGGAGACTTACTCAAGAGGTCGTGGGTTCAAGTCCCAGCTGGTGCTCCCCCTCGTGGCACCCCACATGGCTTGAGCACCCACGGAAAAATTGCCTTTGGGTGGGACTTCCCTTCTGGCGGGCGCACCTATGGGCGGAGAAAAAGTTAGTTACTAGAAGGATATACCACCTGGAAGAAAAATTCTGTGTGTGTGTGTGTGGATCCCCACAGGTACCCGAGGCTTGCCCTGGAGTCCTCGAGATAGCTAGCACTGAAGGGCCACTTTGGAGTATGGTATGCCTTAGTTTCCACTTGGTTCTCAGTATATGGGCTTTGCATGGACCGCCTACCACCCCTTTAGTATAGTTTGGACTCCCCTTTTCTCCGGCTCTCTCACGAGGGATTTGGTCCACTCTCCAGGATCATTGACTTGCCGGACCAGCATTGCCTAGGGATTTTCCTGCTTGAGCTCTACAAACACAGGGACACTAGAGAGCTTCGGTCCTAGCCACCCTGACCCCTCCCTCGCTAGCCAACCATCACCAGTTTCTTCCGGACCTAGTAGGTGCACGACACCCATAGAGCGGATCCTGTGGACCCACCTCGAGCAGCTCCGGATCCACCTGAGAGGAGTTAACTTGGACTGGGCCTCCGCATTCCAACGTGCCCGATGCCCCTTAGCCCCCTTGGACGTCAGCCACCATCCCCTCATTAGCTCTAGGTCCACGGCATGCTCAATTGCCATCGAGCTGCCTTTCCACGTGACGTAGCTGAGGGAGACTTTTCGGTCATACTCATTAGCCCCATGCTTGATATTTTGGAGAGTGGTATATCATCTATTGGGGGCTGATGCTTCTCTCATGTTCCATGTTTCTCTGGTATTCGATGATGAGTTTCCACGGACAGTTCTGTATCAACCCAGTGAGATAGTGTCACCATTTGGCCACCCGAATGGTTCACTCTTACTTACACACTATGTACATATTGGATTGGTGTCCATGGCTTATGGAATGTGCCTATGCATGTGATTGACACGTGTCATGCTTTATAGTTGGATATGATATTCCGCTGGGACTTGACGTTATATCTGTAGTTCCGGGCTAGGGGACGCCCGCCTGTGAACCGTGCGTGTGAAACTGTCTGCTGACATGGCTGTGTGGCATGTGAACAGGTGGTAAGTATTACCTAATCTAGGCTCAAATAGCCCTTAGGACTTGGCCAATATTTATAAGTGAGTACGTTCCCACTTCATTAAAGTTTGGGCGCCCAAAAGTCACTTATAAATTATGACCGCTTCCAAGTTTACACTCACTGAAGTCCGGAGGCAGACAAGACTCAATTTCCAGGACCTGATCCTCCCCTTTTACTCATAAATGGGCATCTCCCCATGTCCCTTGACCTGATTGGATCCCAATTCACTCACTTATTAAGAGAAAATTCGTGTTTTCTCTTCATGAAGATTTTTGGAGGCTGAGAACTCTGTTTTTCCACCATTTCTCTCCATTTCCAAGCTCTCCATAGCCATACCCAACTTGCTAGGGTGTTTTCCAAGCTTCCAAGAGTGTTTCCAAGTGCTAATCACTCTCCTACTCACTCCCAATGACTGAAATTCAGCAAAACAGCTCTCATTTTTGCTGTAATTTCTGGTCTTTTTGTTGAAAACTCTAATTTTAGCCTTCCTTTCTCAAATTGAACCATAGGGGAAGCTTTCCCAGGGTTCCCTTCATCCTCTTGAAGACTTTTGTCGCGAAGGATTGCGGCAAATCGAAGATATCAACACTTCTAAAGCTTCCAACGCGAAGGCTTCCGCTTGCAACAACTTCTATGAAGACTGGTAAGCTAATTGGACAATGTGTTGTCATTACTTATTCAGTAGAAGGGCAGGACTCCTTGTTTAGCCGCCTTGTGTAGTATTTCTCTTGTCCTATGTGCTCTTGAAGATGTTGCTACCTTGCTTGGTAGAACATAGAGCCAATGGTAGAGAATATGGGCACTGAAGACGGGCCGGGCATCAAGGTAGCTCCTTGGTGATCTACATCGACATACCATTGTTTTCTAAATGCTGAATTTCGTATGCATCGGCATGGAGGATTTGGCAATAGATGCCCGTGAAGCTATGTATTAAATTTCTCCAATAGTAATACAATTTACTCAAGGGAGGGGTCGGCCGTTCCCGCTCATTGTGTGTCTCTTGTCAATTCAACAATTTACTTCTTGTATATGAGCAAGTGTCCTTCAAATCTTAGTGTATTTAAGTGTATTGATTAGCATTGTGTTCAACCAAGTTACATTGGTATCAGAGCATACGGTTCTCTTTTACTTCTATCGTGAGAGACGATCACCGTGAACACTAGCTATCTCTACACTTAAAACATTATGGACAGCCATACAATGAATGTTGGAGATGCTAATACAAGAGGCAAGGACAATGAAATGCATGCGTCCAATGCTTTACAGGATGAGCAAACTCATGTGGTGCACAATAGGGAACATGAATATGTGGGACAGTCGTCCCGTGGCAAAGAGAAGATGCAAGAAGAATAGTCCATAGTCTTGAGGGCTGAACTTACTCGTATGCAGGCTCTTCTCCATGCACAACAAGAAGAATTGAATCTCTATCGCCGCGAGGATCCACTGGTACATGATCGTTTGAAGGCCAAGAAAGCTGAATCTTATATGGATCATACAATGGCAATGATTGCTCAAGAGTTGCACATGCAACCGAGGGATGCAGCACGTGCATACTTGGCTCGTACGGAGGATGTATATGCAGAAAAGGCAACCATCTCACATGTCTTGGAATCCCCACCGGTGCCCGAACAAAATTTATGTCTAAGAGGATAAATCTCCATGCTATGGAAGAGGAACAATCAGTGACTTCATGCCATGCAGGAATACCTTATGTAGCCCGTGAAGGATACAATGTTTATGGCAGTGGTCAAAATGTATGTCAAATGCCATAACCGGCTGAAAATGTACATGCACAACACATGCAACATGGGCTGCATTTTTCTGTTGGTGCAGGTATTCCGCGTATCTCTCATGCCACTCATGCCTTCGAGTGTGCTTGTGAAGGAGAAGTTATGGCTGAAAATGTATCAATGCATGTTGAGGGGCCAGCCATGCCTCATGCTTACAAGGCACATGTATCTATGCCTTATGCATCACCTTTTGGTCCTAAAATGATGCCAGTCATCACAGGGGCTGTCCCAATGGACAAACATGGGGGAAAACATGTTGAGATGCACACACATGCATCAAAGTCTCGTGACTTCAAAGCCGAAGACAAATCTGTGAAGTTTGACACATATCATGGGGAATATGATACATCAAAGGCACTTGCTTTTATTGCCCAGTTTGATATTGCTTTCAGTGATGAGGATTTCACTCAGAAATCCATGATCCGGCATGTAAGCATGTTCATGAAAGGCACTGCTACGTAGCCATTGGTGGCTCACGGAGAAGCTCTCACCGAATCCTGTTAGATCATGGGAAGAGTTCAAGGAGAGGTTCTATGCTCAATTCTTGCCTCCCAATGCATTGAATGAGATAACAATGAAGTGGGATTGGGTAAAGCAAAATGGAGGGGAATCGGGAAATCCATATGTACAAAAGTTTTGGAAAGTGCTCTTGGAGGTGTCTCCATTTATGCATGTCACCGAGGTGGAAAGGAAGAGAAGGTTTCAATCGGGATTGCAACCCGTGTACAAAGCGGGATTACAAATGTGTCCTGGTCATACCTTACACCAATTAATCGCAGCCGCACCGCCACCGAGCAATTGGAACTCAAATTGAGTTGATCCAATAAGGCTAAACTCTCACTTCAAGGCAAAGAGAGGGCTGTCCAAAACCTGCAAAATGATGGACAGCCACCTAAAAGGGACCAAAACCAAGCCAAATGAGGTCCAAAAGCTGAAAATAAGTTTGCTAAAAAGCGCCCTTATAAGCCGGCAAACTTTGGTCTTAGTGCTGAGAAGAAGGAGCAATATATGCGTGAAGGCAAATGCTTTACTTGTGGCAGCCTTGAGCACATGGCAAGAGCATGCCCAAATAAGAAGAACAAAGTTGAAAATGCGAATGTACCGAAGCCCAAGGTACATATGGTTCCCGATGTGCAAGGGGATACAATGCATGAAGGCAAAGATAGGGTTGTATGCAAAGCTTGGGGACAACTCAAGAATCAGTCCTCTTTGTTTATGTTTGATGATTGTGCAACGGAGAATTTCATATCCACTCAGATGGCAGCTGCTTTGGGTATTGAAGTGGAGGACATGGGTCCTCAAATTGAGGCAGGGGCTGCCTTTGTTGGTAGAGAAGTGCAGGTCATGCCTATTTTTGGCAAGTTGCGCATACACATTCAAGGCTATGTGGATCATGAGGATTTTCTTGTGGCGCCTTTGAATGGCTGTGATGTATTGCTTGGAAAGCCTTGGCATACACGTATTGATCCCC
Organism: Cibotium barometz; assembly: GCF_041138505.1. Taxonomy (NCBI): domain Eukaryota; kingdom Viridiplantae; phylum Streptophyta; class Polypodiopsida; order Cyatheales; family Cibotiaceae; genus Cibotium; species Cibotium barometz. The sequence continues at coordinate 29,768,031 of NC_141104.1, forward strand.
GTGCAAGGCTTAAAAGACTAACAGGATCACCTTCATGCATAGAGGTGTAATTGATGCTGGTGAAGAGGGTGATACCATTCCCCTTGTATCTCATGTACAAATTAAGAAAGTAATGAAAAAGAGTATTTTTGCGTACTTGATTTTTGTACGAGATCCTGTTGAGGAAAATAATGTACATGTAAACACTCTTTGTAATGATAGGCTGAAATTTTTGCAAGAGCAGAATGATTGTTTTGCTGATGAGTTACCAAATGAGTTACCACCTTCACGACCCGAAGATCATCGCATTGATCTTGTGCCGGGTAGCTCACCACCTAATAGGCCAGCCTATCGTGGCATCCCAAAAGAGGAGATTATGAAGCAAGTAAATGAGCTTCTTGAGAAGGGTTTGGTTCAGCCAAGCTCTTCCCCATATTGTTTACCTGTCCTCTTAGTTCAAAAGAAGGATGGATCCATAAGCTTACCATCAAGAATCGGTTTCTGATTCCACGCATAGACGACATCCTTGACAAGTTGGATGGATCGACATGCTTTAGCCGAATTGATCTCAAGAGTGGATATCATCAAGTGCGTGTAGTGCCTGAGGATGTACACAAAACTGCTTTCAGGACAACATGTGGGCTTTATGAGTATCTTGTTATGCCTTTGGTCTTACAAATGCCCCGGCTAGATTCAATAGAATGATGGATCACATATTCCGTGGGTACAGGAAATGTACAGGTGTCTTCTTTGATGACATCCTAGTCTTCTGGAAGACCGAAGAAGAGCATAAAGTTCATTTGGCTATTGTTTTTGAAGAGCTCCATAAGCATAAACTCTTCATAAATGCAAAGAAGAGTGAGTTCTTCTTGTCAGAGATACATTATTTTGGGCATATTGTGTCCAAAGATGGAGTGCGGATGGATCCTGCAAAGATTGATGCAATTCGGAATTGGCCCGAATTGAGTTCGGTGCATGAGATCCGTAGTTTTCTTGGATTATGCTCTTACTTCCGCAGGTTCATTTGGCACTTTGCATGGATTGCTTCTCCTTTGCATGATTTGACAAAGAAGAAGGCCGTGTTCAAATGGACTAATGTAGAGAGAGATGCATTCCTCAAATTGAAAGATGCAACTACTCATGGTCCAGTGTTGATCGTTCCAGATTTGCAAAACCCTTTTTGTGTGGGATGTGATGCATCTGGAAATTGCATAGGAGCTGTCCTTAATCAAGAGGGACACGCCGTGGCTTATGACAGCCGTAGGTTGCATGATGCGGAGCTATCTCTTGGCATATATGAGAAAGAGCTCTTGGCTGTAATTCATGCACTTACTATATGGAAACATTACCTTCTTGGGACTGATTTCACTGTGAAGATAGATCACCAGAGTTTGAGGTATTTTCTTACTCAAACTAAGTTGTCAGAGAAGCATATGAGGATGGCCAATTTCCTCTCTATGTTTCATTTTTAGATCTTGCACACCCCGGGAAAGAAGAATGTAGTGGCCGATGCATTGTCATGAAAGCGATATGTAGCAGCTATCTTGGTTGCCTCTCATGGGGACTTGTCTACCATACGTGATTTGTATCATATGGATGCTGATTTTGCCACTATTTGGGCTGATTTGATGGCTGGTCATGCACATGCCTCATATGTGATCAAAGAGGGTTATCTCATGAAAGATAATTGTCTATGTGTGGTGTCTTACATGAGGCAAAAGGTTTTGGATGAGTGCCATGCTCCTCCATATGCTAGTCATAGAGGCATAATGCCTACTATGCACATGATTGAGCGGTATTTCTTTTGGCCAGTTATGCGGAAGGACATAGAGGCACATGTACGTGCATGTATCACCTGTCAAAAGGTCAAATTTGATAGGCAAAAGGCACCAGGTTTGCTTCAGCCATTGCCTATTCCCACGCAGCCATGGGAAAGTATTACAATGGATTTCATTATGGACTTGCCACGTACCCAACAGGGTAATGATGCAATTTGGACAATTATGGATAGGTTTAGCAAGCAAGCTCATTTCTTGCCGGTCAAAAAGACCATCAAAGCTGAGCATATGTTTAAAATATATCTTGCTTAAGTGTTCAAACATCATGGAATGCCGAAGTCCATTGTGGGGGATAGAGATCCCAGGACTACAAGTCTCTTTTGGCGGGCCTTATTTGATAATATGGGCACCAAATTGGACTTCTCATCATCTTATCACTCTCAAACGGATGGGCAAAGTGAGGGTGCAAATTCAGCCGTGTTGGATCTCTTGAAATGTTATGTGGCGGATCAGAAGTCTTCTTGGGAGAAGTACTTACCGCTTGTGGAATTTGCATACAACACAGTGCATGCATCTACGGGAAAGGCCCCGTTTGAGATTGTTTATGGTAAGGTGGTTTTGCCACCCATCCTTCGCACAAAGGATGAGATATTTGCAGCTGATGAGTATGTAAGAGACTTGGATATTGCTTTTGCTCAGGTGCGGACAGCCATTGCAAGGTCACAAGACAAGCATAAAAAGGTTGTCGACAAGCATAGAAGGCAATTGGATGTTAAAGAGAATGATTGGGTATTGCTGAAATTTGAGAAAGCAAGACTTGCAAAGAGGCATGGCAAAGAGGGTGCATATCCTAAGCTTGCAACCGGGTACTATGGGCCTTTTCGAGTGATTGAGAAGATCAATGAAGTGGCTTTCAGATTGGCATTACCTAGTCATTGGCACATACACAATGCTTTTCATGTGAGTCTCCTTCGCAAGTATGTAGGGCCGCAGCCCAGTGAAATGGTCATTGAGGATCCACCAGAAGTGGATGAGCTTGAGGAGATCTTGCAGCCAGAGCAGATTGTGTATCAGAAGGAAGGCAAGCTTGCTGCAGGCAAAGTTGTGAGGCGTTACCTTGTGAAGTTTAAGAACTATCTTCCCATTGATGCTAAATGGGTAGATAAAGAGTTCTTCAAAGATTGCCGGCATGTACTTCAGACATATTTGGATGCATTTCAGTTACGGATAAATGTTTAGAAACGGGGGGGAATGTCACCATTTGGCCACCTGAATGGTTCACTCTTGCTTTCACACTATGTACATATTGGATTGGTGTCCATGGCTTATGGAATGTGCCTATGCATGTGATTGACACGTGTCATGCTGTATAGTTGGATATGATATTCCGCTGGGACTTGACGTTATCATGCTCGGAATATCTGGAGGACTTGGCTTTCCGTTGAGTACATGCCCGGAAACGCCTGGAGGATTGGCTTTCCACTGGGTCTGGTATCGCATATACTTGCCTGGAAACGCCTGGTCTTATATGGTTTCATGAACGGGAATTGCTCATGCCAATGCTGCATTGCATAGCATCTTTATGTGCTTGCCTGCATATGAAATTGCATGCTGTTTTCATGCCTGCATGACCTATGTGTAGTTCCGGGCTAGGAAACGCCCGCCCGTGAACCGTGCGTGTGAAACTGTCTGCTGACATGGTTGTGTGGCATGTGAACAGGTGGTAAGTATTACCCAATCTAGGCTCAAATAGTCCTTGGGACTTAGCCAATGTTTGTAAGTGAGTGCGTTCCCACTTCATTAAAATTTGGGCGCTCAAATGTCACTTATAGATTATGACCGCTTCCAAGTTCACACTCATTGAAGTCCCGAGGCGGACAAAACTCAATGTCCAGGACCTGATCCTCCCCTTTTATTCATAAATGGGCATCTCCCCATGTCCCTTCACTTGATTGGACCCCAATTCACTTATTAAGAGAAAATTCGTGTTTTCTCTTCGTGAAGATTTTTGGAGGCTAAAAACTCTGTTTTTCCACCATTTCTCTCCATTTCCAAGCTCTCCATAGCCATACCCAACTTGCTAGGGTGTTTTCCAAGCTTCCAAGAGTGTTTCCAAGTGCTAATCACCCTCCTACTCACTCCCAATGACTGAAATTCAGCAAAACAACTCTCATTTTTGCTGTAATTTCTAGTCTTTTTGCTGAAAACCCTAATTTCAGCCTTCCTTTCTCAAATTGAACCATAGGGGAAGCTTTCCCAGGGTTCCCTTCATCCTCTTGAAGACTTTTGTCGCGAAGGATTGCGGCAAATCGAAGATATCAACACTTCTAAATCTTCCAACACGAAGGCTTCCGCTTGCAACAACTTCTATGAAGACTGGTAGGCTAATTGGACAATGTGTTGTCATTACTTATTCAGTAGAAGGGCATGACTCCTTGTTTAGCCGCCCTGTGTAGTATTTCTCTTGTCCTATGTGCTCTGGAAGATGTTGCTACCTTGCTTGGTAGAACATAGAGCCAATGGTAGAGAATATGGGCACTGAAGTCGGGCCGGGCATCAAGACGGCTCCTTGGTGATTACATCGACATACCATTGTTTTCTAAATGCTGAATTTCATATGCATTGGCATGGAGGATTTGGCAATGGATGCCCGTGAAGCTATGTATTGAATTTCTCCAATAGTAATACAATTTACTAAAGGGAGGGGTCGGCCGTTCCGGCTCATTGTGTGTCTCTTGTCAATTCAACAATTTACTTCTTGTATATGAGCAAATGTCCTTCAAATCTTAGTGTATTTAAGTGTATTGATTAGCATTGTGTTCAACCAAGTTACAGATAGCTATGCTCTATTTCTATTTTATTTTCCATTCCATGATGAGATATGCCATGGACATTATTGTATCACTTTGGTCTCATAGGCCCACTAGGTCTTTCATAGGTCGAGTTCGGCCTCTAGTAGATGTTAATACAGCTTTCTTTCTTTCTCTCTCTCTCTCTCTCTCTCTCTCTCTCTCTCTCTCTCTCTCATCATACGAGAGCTCCAGATCTGTGAAATCCTTTGGAGACACAAGGAGGTTCCCTCAGTAGAGATGGACATAGAGCATTATGAGGACCACGGAGGTCTCCCATACACAGTAATCATATCATAGATGCTAGTTTTTATCTTACATTAGCCAGGTGGCTACTTTTCATATTTTGTATTGAGAGGATTATCTTCTCTCCTCACATGATCATGATCACTATTGTTTGTGTAGCTAGTTATTTCATTTATATGATCCAGCTACTACCGCGTGGAACTATTGTAACACTTTTTGGTCTCGTAGATCCTTTGGGACTTTTACAGATGGTTTATTTTACTTTCTTTCTCTCCACCAATAGAAAGAACAGGAGAAGAAAACCCTTCTTTTCTGCATTTGTAATTTCAAAGCTGGGGCTAGCATAGTGGCCATGTGAAGCTGGCCATGCTCAATCCAATGGTAGGGACGGTATGCTTGCCCAAGTTGGACACATTCAACTCACTTTCAGAACTTAGGTTAGCTGTGAGACGTGCAGCCTGCATATATGCTGCATCGTACAACTGCTTACCAGGACCTTTACCTTAGTCAGGGACAAACAGCATGTAAACCTCCAAAGTATGCCGTTACTTTTCAGTACATAAAAAAATGATCTCTAGCTTGTCGTTCAGGTAAAATCAGAATAAAACAACTCATAACCACTACTTCAGGCCTAAGATAATTTTCCGGGGAGAATCAATCTATTTTTTTAAAAGCCTTCTAGTATGTACCAGAAAAATTACAGCTCTTCTTCTTCTTCTTCTTATTATTATTATTGTTATTTTTTGGGTGAGAAGACGGCCATTGTCTTGATACTGCTGCCTTGTTGATGTCTAATTTTCCTATGCTGTTTTGATTATTCATACACACATCTGCAGGGAGGAAACGTTGGACATTTGCACAAACTACTAGCTATCGAAGCAGGCTCTCAGGTTCGTTGGGGCAGCTGCAAATTCAATATTGACGGGTACATTAATCAATAGTTGCTAACAGAAGGCTTGTAACACAAGCTTTCAAATTTTCAGGTTTTGTATGTAGGAGATCATATCTACGGTGATATACTTCGGAGCAAAAAAGAACTAGGTAACATTTTCTGTTTAGAAAGATGTTCTCTTTTCTACAAGTAGCAAAATTTAAGTTGCAAATAGAAAGTGCCAACTCTAATCCTTAGGTCAATGATTTGGTGGCAGGTTGGAGGACCATGCTTGTCGTCCCAGAACTTGACAAAGAGTTGCAATTGTTCTATCAAACTGTAGGTATAAGGAAGGTAACATAAAATCATCACAAATGGTTGCACTATTTTCCTGTGAATGAATGGGTTCTGGTACAGACAAAATTAAAGTACTCTATCTATAGTCTGGTTTAATGACAATTTACTGGGAAAAACAGTTAACATTTGGATACGAATTACACATGCTGATGCAGGAATTTAGATTGCTTAGACAGCAAAGAGAGGTACTTGATGACAAGATACAACGGTTGGATTGGTCTTTAAGGTGTGTAGTTTTGAGTGTGAGAGTGAAATTCAGTCACTTTATCATTCAATCTTTTTACTATTGAGCATAAGAATGTCACATTCTTTTCCATTGTGTCCTTTTGGCCTTCCTTGCAAAGGTAGGCATCCTCTCTTCCGCTCCAGGTCCCTCCCTCCCAATAAGGCAGGCCTATTGTGAAACTTTCACTTATTTTATTATTTCTCCAGATTGTGGAAGACCTATATCATAACACATAGTTTTGTTTCTGCGTCCTTCACATTACATTTGTATGTAATTTATACAAAGTCTTTTTGCGTTGTTCCTGCTATTTATCAAATGATGTGATTTGATGATTGCCCAGGTTTGAGTCACACAATGTTCAAGATCATAAAAAGTTGCACTCAGAAATAGACGCACTTCAGGTGTAGTTTTCAACTTGGGTGAAGGAAATTCTTGTTTCATCAGAATGGAAAGTAATGGGAAAAAAATCTTATTTTTCTGCACACAAAGTTTGAGCTCTGGTTGAAGAAATTCTTTTTTGTCTAGGTTGAAAGAGACAAGATCAGAGAGTCACATCGTCAAGCCCAGAGAATATGCCATCAAAAGGTGCAATTTATTTCTCTGCATGCTTGTTGGATGGGTTACTTTTGTTTACACTTTATGTTTGTGTGCTTGCACCTCACCACTTGACTCCAATTCGGATCTTGGACAAACCTGTGTAAGTTTATGCAAGTTCATCTTTGGCAATCTCAGGTCGCTGACCAAAGTTTCACCCAAGATAACCAAGGTCAGTCGATGGAGTTGACCATTGTAACATACTTTAAGTGCAGCCCAGTTATTCAGAGGTTATGCATCATCATCATGGCTGAATACAGACCCAATGCTTCCTCTTCGAGTCCCTGTTTATACTCATAGCAGTGCATCAGGAATCTGTTTTTAGGTGGTAGATTTCTGAGTGGAGCCAAGAAGAGAGATTTACACACTAAATTATGTAGTCCACTTGATGCCATTCCAGAAAATTTTGGAGCCAGCTGCTTTCATACAGTGTGTAATTTCAAATATTCACATGAAAAGCAAGAATGAAATGCCTTGGAAGACGCCTCAGGAGTACACTTGCTGTGGCTTGGTTTGACATTATCTGTGGACCTGGTCTTGCAAGGAGTAGAAGACTCGTGATATCCTTGCATCGTAAAGTCAATGACCATACGTGGAGGCTCCACTGCAGCATAATGAACCATGGCGCCTTCAAGTGATGGAAACATCCATGGGCATCTTCTTTCTTGTGGTGAGGTGGCTTTGAGAAGGATCGATGAATCATAGGGAGAGCACATACCCATCAGCTCCTGCTTCCAGACTGCAGAGGATAGCATAGGAGGAAGTGGTTTGGGGAGGATTTCGCTTTGGGGTGACAGTGCGAGGACTTCGAAGGACACCTTTCATGTGTGCCCATTGGAAATTAATTTAATGGCAAGCAATGAGGCTACCTTTTGGGGTAAGGATAAATTGTGCAGATCGATCTATAGTGACCACACATCCCTAGTCCAAAAGCCGAGTATCCCACCGACTACCTAGCAGAGTTACGAAACCTTGATTGTTTCATTAAATGCTAGTATTACACGGCTTATTGCTGCTCATGACTATACGTAGTTATATCTGAGAGGAACACCTTACTCATGCACACAATCTAGGTCTCTAGTACTCTGCGCGCGCGTGTATCATGTGTTCAAGTATCCTCAATAGGCATCATACATCTTTTTATGGCTACTTAAGTGCGTGATTGTAGTTTCTATTTTGATGACATGTCACTTTGCATGATGGATGTGTGTTGATGGAACACTAATGTCTCATATCTGCTTTTTTCTTCATCTCTTGTTTACCTATAAGAGTGATTTGCTTTACACACATACACTTACCTCTAATATCAAGAACCCAAGTAATAAGAGAATCAATTTTCATGAAAGGTCTAATGGAATGTGCTCTTATTTTCAAAGCCCAGTGAGTAAAATTGATTTCATTTCTGAAAATTTGCTTAGTGTTTTTACATTTCACTTCGAACCATAGGGTTTCTTCTCTTGTCTCAAACATCTCTTGCTACGATTCACCTAAGAGAGAAGGTGCAACCATTTGACTCACTTGATTTTCATGGTGTGGTCATCTTGTTGTCTAGATGGCCACAATAATAAGTTTGGTGTAGACATAAGTCCCCTGCTGTCAACAAGGCGTCACTCCACATAAACCTTGGTGTAGACACAAGTCCCCTGCCAACCAGGTGTTATGTCCACTCTACCACTTGCACTCTGTGTTCGTACTCTGACCGCACACCTTGGAGCAAAGGCTCAAGTTTACTACCACTTACAGTCCGTGCTCATATTCTGATGACGCACCTTGCAGCAAAGGTGGGATCAAGTGTAACAAAAGATGAGAATCACTTACAAGCATAGTTTTCTTGGTGCTCCATAAACATTTCTGCTACACAAAGTTATAGGCATTTCGGCCATTAGTAGAAATCTAGAGAGACATCCTCGATCCATGAGATAACCATGAGTTCCATTAAGTCCAATGCATTCCAAATAAAGGGAGCCAAAAAGAATAATGCATAAATGTGAGGATGGATCCAAATCCCTGGAAAAGAAGGACTTGTATACCATAAACCTATAGACCTGTATACCATAAACCTGCATACCATACTTCCATAAGGAAGTCCTTCTGTCCATAAAGAAGCTCCATAATCAATGGATGTCCATAACCAAAGGATGTCCACACGGAAACTCCATATCCAAACTCAAGTATGCACTGTAAAACCACTATACGAGAACGACATACCAAACAAGGTATAAAAAGAGTGCACATGCACAAGTCCCTCCAGTACCCTTCCGCTCACATATTATGGACTAGGTGACATGGTATCCCTTGTCAATTGGCCTTACAGGAATGCATGCATGTACCAAACCAACGAAGTCCCCGTTCATGAAGCTATACCAAAGGATGTTTCCAGGCAAGTACACGAAGTACCAGACCCAGTCAAGCGAATCCTCTAGGTGTTGACGTTTCGAGGCAAGTATAGGACGAGGTACGAGACCCAGTGGAAAGCCAATCCTTTAGGTGTTGACGTTTCCATGCAAGTACACGAGGTACTAGACCCAATGAAAAGCCAATCCTTTAGGCATTTTCGGGCATGTACACACAAGCATAAGTCCCAGTGGAAAGCCAAGTCCACAAGATATCAATCCCATGAATAAGCATGAACAAATAGCCATTGGACCTCAGTCCATTGCATACACATAGTGAGAAAATCATGTACAACACAGTTCCAATGAACTCACCAAAGTATGAAGTCTTTTGATCACAGTACTACCATGTAGTAAGACCAATATTGTGTGAGTCCCATACCATGCAGAATACTGGTTTGTAAAGCCGGCAATCCGTAGACCCATATTGGCATGGTTAATGGAAATGAGTTGTCATACCAAACCATTACCATAACTCTACCCCTTGGGCACACAACTTGGAGTAGAGGTGGACTTATATTTTATCAACATTTCGGTCGTTGATAGAAAAATGTGTAAAAAAGCATCATATCCATGAGATATCCAAATATTTCTTCTCTATAAACTTGGACAGATTCGTCCATAGAAATTGCTTGCGAAATCTCGTCCAAGAAAGAAATCTCCATAGATACATCCAAATAATCCATGAACATGGTCCATAGTTCAAATAACAATTGCTTCCGTAGAGTAGTGCATCATATCCCATCAGTGGAAGGTCGTAAGAAACCATATAGTAGCCATATAAACCAAGCTCATCAATGCTTCCTTGAAACACACTCAAGAAAACATACCATTTTCTCCTTGCAAAGATACAAGGATAAGGCATTCAAAAATCCCATGTAACAGTTTTGCAAGAAAAAAGTCAGGAATGCTTGGCGTTTCTTAGCCAATTTGTTATAAAGCCCAATAGATGTATCTCCATACAGGTTGTTTTGAGCTTGATGAAATGATTCATCATATCAATATAGTAGAGAATACCCAGCAGGCATAATAAATCCAATTCAATGCTTCCAAGATAGATTCCATGAATCCATGCGTCCATAGACCATGTTGACTTATGCTTATGCTCTTGATGCATGATTGCTCCCATTAGTGGATAGGCTGACCGTATTTAACTGCACTAATAGTCAGTGTTTATACCCCAATAGGTTCGTCTTTACACAATAGTGTGAAAGAGCCAATGCTCTGATACCAATGAAACTTCCGGAGGGCGTTTCGCAAAACACTTGACGATTAACGCAATTAAACATTGAAATTGGCCACAGCCCTAAACAAATGCCACTTAATCCACAAAAATGTAAAAGAGAGATGTGCATAGTTGACACCGCATAGAGGCCGGAATGGTGAGCCTTGATAAATACGCTCCAGTGATGATGCATGATGTGCCCCTTCTCCATCAATCTGCCAAAAGATTGGATCCTCTATTAGCGATAGGTTAGTGAAGAATGCAAAACCTGCATCTATAGATGAAGCAATTAAGATGGTTGAGGATTTTGTGCAAGCCTTTCCCAAAGAGACAACATAGCAAAAGACCTTTTTTCCCCTTCCCCCAGAGAGAGATACTTCAAATTTTAGTATGTCCAAGTCAAAGAGAAATATGGGATAGAATTGGAGCTAAGTATCTGAAGCTAATGGACCTAGAGACCTGGATTCTTTCCCTTGAATGTCAACAGATTTGCACTTCTAGATCAAGAAGGAACATAAGTTTTTTAGATGCTAGTAACAACCAGGACATTTAATGAAACATATCCCCAATGCACCACTCATTGTCACCTATCACCTCCCCCGACCCCTCTTATTACCCAAGAAGAAAATATCATGTACAAGCTTTGAGGGCCTTACTCTGGCCACGAGAGATGCCGGATTATTCACACACAAACCATAACACAGCCCAGCATGAGGCAACCATAAAATTTAGCCGATACACAGGTTGTAGAAATGCCGAGCCAACAATATAATCCAGATACCTCTGTGTGGGTACTGATTTTTCCCCAAAAAACCACGGGTCTTCATTCAGCTGGTACAGAAATTATATGGGCTGGCACAATAGATATAGAATCTGAAATAGCATGTACAGCCCTCCATTCAGTCGGTACAGCAAGTACATGGGCTGGTACTGCAGATACAGCCCTCAAATCCATTCAGTCGGTGCAGCATGTACATGGGATGGTACAGCAGATACAGCCCTGAAATCAGCCGGTACAACCCTCCATTCAGCCGGTGCAAGAAGTACATGGGCTGGTACAGCAGATGCAATCCTCAAATCATTTGGTACAACCCTCCATTCAATCGGTACAATACGTAAATCAGTTGGTATAGGGATGATGCAGCCATCAAGAGGCTAGAAAAATAAAGAAACCTCTTGTTAAGGAGTGTAGGAACAATAGTAGTTGACGAAACTCTACCTTTAAAAATATCCCAACTGGTAGCCCATTTTTCATAGGTACTTTGGCAACTCTTAGTATTTGCTCAATTCCAGACGTAATAACGCGAACAAAATTTCCATTAGAGTTTGGCCAAAAATAGGAACTCTCCTAAATTTTAGGAATGTGATCCTTTGTATTTCAAGATAATCCCCCATTCCCAAATCTTATACTTTAAACGTCCTAGAGTCCACTAGACCCCTTTTATACCTGGAAATATCCAGGCTAGTCTTAGACGGAGCCATGGAGTCCTCTTGAAGGGGAAATACCAGAGGAGGAGGAGGGAGGAAGAGGACGGGCAAGGGAAAAAAGAGGGGAGGAGGAGGAGGAAGAAGTGCAGTGTACAACAGGGGATTCAATGGTAAAGGGTTGGCGGAGGGGAGCGAGGAGGTTGGGGTGTAGGGGGATGGAAGACACTGGAGGCGGCAGACAGCTTGAGGCGGGAGGTGAGGTTGGCAGGCAAGAGCCCAAGGCAAGGCAGGCAACGAGGGTGTAGGAGGGTAGCGAGGGCACGTGGTGGGGGTTGGCGACCGGGTGGGTTGGGGTGTTGAGACTACGTAGTGAGGGGGACGACCAAGCAAAGACAGTGCTGGGGGGTGGGGGGGAATGCGACAGGTACGTGTGGGGGAGAAGTTTCAGATCTCCTTTCAATGCGTAACAATCTTATTTTCTATGAGTGGATTCTTTGTTTGTAGCCTACTGGTATTTATCAAATAAGAATAGCAAAGATGCACGCACCAAAAGGATGCATTATCAAGCAATGAAGCAATGGTGTCCAAATCTACAACTTGCACGGGCCGTAATGGTTTGACGGCGGAATACTTATGGCGATTCCCGCTCTAAGAGCGTATGGTATCAAGCTAAGATGAATCCCCTATGAGTGTACCGCACACATGTATTATGAGATTAAGCGCTGTATAAGCAATAGGACACTTATTAGCCTTGGGCGCGTGACTGGCCGGTGTGTAAACACTTATGGCCTTGTATATAAGCTAGGTTCTCTCATAATACAACCCATTGTGCAGTTCTTACTCTTACTTCTCTACTCTTGTTTTTATGCTTCTGTAGTTACCATAGGTGAGAGAGAGGAGTGTGTAGCTACCTAACGGACAATAACCGAGCTAGTGTGATAACGGATCGGGAGGAGTACGTCTACATAGAGAGGGTTGCATCCGTTGTGGCACATTTGTAAGTTCCCCAAGACATGTTGAGTTTCGTTCTTCCTTTCTCTTGTGAATGTTTTTCTGGGAGATTCTGGAATGGTTTGTAATAGTCCCAAAAGTAAAATTACCCAAAGAAGAGACAAATTTATGATATAGGAATGTCTCACATGGGGTGGAAAAAAGCCATCCGACGATCACAAGTGGAAAGGGCTTGGCTGGGGAGGGGTAGCCCCTTGATAGGTCAAGAAGGATTGATTTATGCCCAAGACACTGGTCAAGCACATGGACCAGCACAAGGTGGGGAAAAGTGGCATATAAAAGGGCCCTCTCAGCCCTCATTTGTACCTTATTAGCCCTCAGTCCCTCTTGAGAAAAAATGCAGCCCACGGGTTTTTTGAGCAATGTGGACATCAAAAAATCAACTGGTAGCAGCCAGCCCCCTTCATAGCATTTAGGATCAGACAGAAAGTGATGAAGAAAACAGACAGAGGTGGATGGAAATGTGCTGTCACCATTTGGTCCATCTCCATTTCTGGAGCCACTTCCATGGGACTGTCACTCCATAGAGCAGCCATATTTGTGCCATGTTCACATGGGGCCAGGCCAGTGTCCCATGTGAAAGGGCCAGTTTTATGGTGTCACATGGACGGGAGCCAGATCAGTGCAACCCGTGTGCGAGCAATGCTGCGTCACATGGACGAGAACTAGTTTCGTGCCACCCGTGTGTGATTTGTTTCGTGCTATATGGACGGGAGCCTGTTGGTGCCACCCGTGTATGGCCAGGATGGTGTCTTACCTATGGGATTGTCACTCCATAGGAAGACGAGGACATATTTACTTATATTTGTCACGCCGGTTTTGTGCCCGACAGGAACCTCTTGTACAAGTTTCATGAAAGGGAGATTTCGTCCATTATTTGTGCACATGCATTTATGCCTGCATGCATAAATTTGTTTTTGCATGACTTATTTGTGTGTGTCTGCGTGTTATGCCATGCCAGTATACTGGACGGGGACGTCCCTAGTGTACCGTGGAGTGCTGTTTGTTGACTTGGGTGTGTGGCGTGTGAACAGGTGGTAAGTATTTTTGTTTTGGTCTTTTAAAATGGTAAAATCTATAAACTAGCGTGAACCTTAATATTTATAAGGTATTGTGTTCACACTCAATTTAAATAAGGGCTGGACACTTGCTTATGTGGGGAGGGCCCAAAGTAATAAGATGAACTAAGGTTTTATAACCTTAAAAAGAAGGCTTGTGGGTTGGTGGAATGACTTGCCATCTCCATCACGTGTACCTGACTGCCTCTCCACGCCTGGTTTTTCACCTGTTTCTCTCCCAACTGGCTAAATCTATTATCTCCTCGCTTGTGTGCTGCCCACGTGTACCTGCAGTACTCGCCTGTGTGCTGCCTTTGTATACCTATTGTACCACTTGCAGATTGCTACAGCCCATGTATTGTTGCTGCCTTGTGTGTACCTGCTGTACCATCTTCAGTACCTATTGGTTGTCCACGTGTACCTGACAGTACCACGTAGTGTACCTGCTAGCTGCCCACATGTACTTGTGTGTACCTGCTGTACCATCTTCAGTACCTGCCGGCTGCCCACGTATACCTGACAGTACCACCTGCTGTACCTGCTGGCTGCCCACGTGTACTTGATAATATCTGCTGTACTTGCAGGCTGCCCATAAGTATATGTTGTACCTGTCTTGTGTACCTTCTCGTTGTTTCGTTGAAGCTTCCATTTTGGAGTACAATACAAGGAAAATGGTCTTCACCACCCACTGAGATTTGAATTAAAATCCATTCCAGGTATTTATTTCAATATTTTATCTCAAATTCAGATAATAATTGAAGTTAAATGCTATTATTCCAAGCTTTGTGTAGGTAAGTTTTTCTCCACTTGCATACACTCTGGAGGATCATTGGAAAGAGGTTTCTCCCATGATTGCCCTGACCGCGCCCTCATTTATAGAGGAGCCAGTGAAGGTGAAGATTGTATGAGGAAAAAGCAAGTACAAAGCTTAATTGGGAGAACCGGGAAACTTTTCCTCCGCGGTGTACACTGTTGCCTGCATTAGTACGGGTGTGCCCGTTTGTGCATGGTCCCGAAAGACTAGTGAAAGGCAAGTGTACACCCAGTGAAGGTGGGAACAAGCCTGTGATTTGGGGCTACTGTGACCAACACTTTCTTCTCATTGATTTGAACTAGATCTGTTTGGTTGTTTGCACGCCCTAGTGGAGGAATCTGGCCTTTTCAAGCCCATGACACTTGTATAAATATAAATACTCCAAGAAATACAATAAGTATTGAGGGGGGGGGACTTGGTGTCATTTGTATTTTTTTAGTATTTCCAGTGTTTGTGTTGTCGATGCTGTTTCCATTGATTAATAATTATTAGATGAAGTGTTCTGAATGTGTGTATTGTCTTCCGTTCTGTAGGCCTCCTGTAGGGAGCGGTCACATTGGTACCAGAGCCCGGTCGTCTCTCTTTCTCAAGAGGAGATACGGAGTTTTGAGATCGGAAGCAAGCGCGAACACTTAATTTAATGGACAGCCAGGGCAACCCATTGGAAGTGCCGAATTCGAGGGACCAATCAAGTGCTTCACGGGATTTCGATGCCTTGCATGGAAGGCATAAGCCTCTTGAGAGAGTCTATGACAGTGCATACATGGGACAGCCATCACGTCGTAAAGAATCCATGCACGAGGAAGAGCCCAATGCATTGAGGACTGAGTTGAAGCACATGAAGAGGCTCTTGCAGGCAAAAGAGCAAGAGCTGAAATTCTTGCATGAGGACCCCCATGTATAAAGTGTCATAGAAGCCAAGAAAGCTGATGCAATGGTGGACATGGCTTTTGAGTCTATGGCTCAAGAAGTGGGCAAGAAGCCAAGGGAGCTAGCACTCTCTTATCTTTTCCGCAAGGGTGACCTTAAAGAGGGAGAGGATGGACAGCTTATGTTCAAGAATCCAGGCTGTTTGCAGCAGGGAGACCCAACCTCTCAAAGGTTGAGATCATACTCGCATAAAGAAGAAGTATCGGTCACCTCTCGCCATGCATCCACTCCTCATGGCACAGGAGGAAACAGATTTATGCATGCTGAAGGCCATTTGGATTCTAGGTATGTACATCACGGGGACAGTGGTCGGCATGCAAGCCAAAAGACCTTGCCTATTGAGCTGTCTCGTGTGGCGAGACAAGGCATCTTTCAGCGAGGTCACATGCAGTGGGGCCACAAGAATCAAAGACCCATGTCACTTTGGCTAGTGGAACACCTATCATTGCCCATGAAGCTCATGCAGAGAGAGCTGCCCCGTTGGACAAGGGCAAAAGAAGGAGGCAAGAGCTTGAGCCTCATGCCAAAAAGCTCAAGGAGTTCAAGGCCGGGGACAAATCAGTGAAATTTCAAGGTGGTTCCAAGGACAAAGAGAAGGCTGTCCCAAACTTGCAGAAAGGTGGACAGCCACCTAAAAAGAGTTCCGGGATGTCCAGAAAGGAGGTAAAGCTGAAAATACCTCATCCAAGGATCACGGGCCAAAGAAGAACAAATTTGGCTTGACTCCCTAGCAAAGGGAGCAATCTGCAAAGGAGGGGAAATGATTTTCTTGTGGCAGCAAAGAACATATGTTTAGACAATGCCCCAACCGCAAACCAAAGCATGAGGACAAGCAACCCAAGGCAAATGTGCATGCAGTTCCTGATGTGCAGGGAAACACAAAGCATGATGGAAAAGAGAGGATGGTATGCAAAGCATGGGGTCAAATCAAGGATCAGCCCGCTCTATTTATGTTTGATGATTGTGCAACAGATAATTTCATCTCTACTCAGATGGCAGCCGCCTTGGGCATTGAGGTTGAGGACATGGGGCCTAAAAATTGAAGCAGAAGCTGCCTTTGCTGGTAAAGAGCTGCATAATTTCATCTCTACCCAGATGGCAGCCGCCTTGGGCATTGAGGTTGAGGACATGGAGCCTCAAATTGAAGCAGAAGCAGTCTTTGTTGGTAAAGAGGTATAGGTTACTCCACTTATTGGGAAGTTGTGCATACATATTTAGGGTTATCTTGATCATGAGCATTTCTTGGTTGCCCCACTTAATGGATGTGATGTATTGCTTGGCAAGCCATGGCATCATAGGCTTGAGCCCCGCAAAGAGTACAAGACAAACATGATTTCCTTTATGCATAGAGGCTGCATGCATGTTATTGATGCTGGGAAGGAAGGGGATTCTATCCCAGCTGTATCTCACATTCAGATTAATAAAGCAATGAAAATTCTGCGTACTTGGTTTTTGTTCGTGATAGCATTGAACCAAGTCATGAAAATGTGGATGTTTTGACTAAGGATGGGCTGAATTTTCTTCAGTTGAGCCAAGTTCCTCACCTTATTGCTATCTCGTGCTTCTTGTTTAAAAGAAAGATGGGTCATTCCGCATGTGTGTGGATTATAGAGCTCTAAATAAGCTCACCATCAAGAATAGATTTCCAATCCCGCGTATTGATGACATTCTGGATAAGCTTGATGGCTCGGCTTGTTTCAGCCGTATTGATTTGAAGAGTGGTTATCACCAGATACGAGTGGTGCCACAGGATGTCCACAAAACTGCATTCAGGATAGCTTTTGGATTGTATGAATTTTTGGTGATGTCTTTTGGTCTTACTAATGCCCCAGCCACATTCAATCGTATGATGGATAGGATATTCCGACCCCATCGAAAATTCACAGGTATATTCTTTGATGACATCTTGGTTTTCTCCAAGAATGTGCAGGAGCATAGGACTCATTTGGCCATAGTGTTTGAAGAGTTGCGGAAGCATAAACTCTTCATTAGTGCCAAGAAACGTGAGTTCTTTCTTTCAGAGATACACTATTTGGGTCACATTGTATCCAAGGATGGTGTAAGAATGGATCCTGCCAAGATTGAAACCATTCGAAATTGGCCCGAGTTGCAAAATGTACATCAAGTACGTAGTTTTCTGGGGTTATGTTTATATTACAGGCGCTTCATAAGGCATTTTGCTATGATTTCCATGCCTCTACATGATCTCATGAAGAAGAAAGCCACTTTTAAATGGACCCCAAAGGAGCAGGATGCCTTCTTGCAACTCAAGAATGTTATGATATGTGGACCCGTATTGATTGTTCCCGACTTGCAAAGGTCATTCATAGTGGAATGTGATGCTTGTGGCGCTTGTATAGGGGTTGTCCTAAATCAAGAGGGTCATGCAGCTGCATACGAGAGCCGTCGATTGCATGATGCCGAGCTTCATATGGATATCTATGAGAAAGAGCTCTTGGCTGTAATTCATGCCTTAAAGATATGGAAACATTATCCTCTTGGGGTTGAATTTGTAGTCAAGACAGATCATCAAAGCTTGAGATTTTTTCTATCTCAAACAAAGCTTTTGGAGAAGCAGATGAGAATGGCAAACTTTCTTTCCATGTTTCGTTTTCAGATTGTACATACTCCGGGAAAGAAAATTGTGGTGGCAAATGCATTATCTAGGAGGCCTTATGTGGCTGTAGTTTCAGTGGCCTTTCATGGGGACTTAAGTGCCATGCGAGATTTGTATCATTTGGATGATGATTTTTGCCATATATGGACTGATTTGATGGCTGATCACTCACATGCCTCTTATGCGATCAAAGAGGGTTATCTTATGAAGGATATGTGTCCAAAGGTTATGGAGGAATGTCACGCTCCACCTTATGCTGGTCATCGAGGTATCATGCCTACTACACGCATGATTGAGAGAGATTTCTTTTGGCCAAGCATGCGTAAAGACATTGAGGCATATGTACGTGCATGTCTTACTTGCCAAAAGGTGAAATTTGATAGGCAAAAGCCTCTTGGTTTGCTTCAGCCATTGCCTATTTTCTTGCAGCCATGGGAAAGTATTACTATGGACTTTATTATGGACTTGCCTAGATCCCAGCATGGGAATGATGCTATTTGGACCATTGTGGACAGGTTTAGCAAGCAAGCTCACTTCTTGCCCGTCAAGAAAACCATTAAAGTTGATCATATGGTGAAGCTTTTTCTTGCTAACATCTTCAAGCATCATGGTATGCCTGAGTCCATTGTTGGGGATAGAGATCCCAGGACTACGAGCCTCTTCTGGAGGGCTTTATTTGATAACATGGGCACTAAACTTGAGTTTTCATTAGCTTATCTTCCCCAAACGGATGGCCAAAGTGAAGCTGCATATTCAGCCGTGTTGGATTTGTTGAAGTGTTATGTGGCAGATCAAAAGACTGCATGGGAGAAGTATCTTTCACTTATAGAGTTTGCCTACAACAACATAGTTCATGCCTCCACGGGAAAGGCCCCGTTTGAGATTATTTATGGCAGAGTGGTCTTGCCACCTATTCTTCGTACAAAGGATGAGATTTTTGCACCTGATAAGTATGTGCGTGACTTGGATGTAGCCTTTGCTCAGGTGCGGACAGCCATTGCAAGGTCACAAGATAAGCATAAAAGGGCTGCTGACAAGCATAGAAGAGACATGCAAGTCAAGGAAGGTGATTGGATATTGGTGAAATTTGAGAAAGCCGGGCTTCGGAAGAGGCCAGGACGAGAGGGATGGTATCCAAAGCTTTCTACTCGATATTATGGACCCTTCCAAGTGATTGACAAGATCAATGAAGTGTCCTTTAGGCTTGCTTCATGTGAGTCTTTTGCGGAAGTATGTGGGGCAAGATCCAGAGGAGCCTGTCACAGAAGATCCGCCAGAAGTCGATGAGCTTGAGGAGATCCTTCAGCCAGAGTAGATTGTATTTCACAAGGAGAGAAAGTTACCACATGGGAAGCTTTCCAAGAGATACCTTTTGAAATTTAAGAATTATTTGCCAATTGATGTAAAGTGGGTAGATGAAGATTATTTTGCTGATTACCCTCAGCTTTTGCAGGCATATCTTGAGGCTTTTCAGCTGAGGTCAATTCTTTGGAAGCCCAGGCTGATGTCACCATTTGGTCCATCTCCATTTCTGAAGCCACTATTGTAGGACTATCGCTTCATAGAGCAGCCATATTTGTGCCATGTTCACATGGAGCCAGGCCAGTGTCCCATGCGAAAGGGCCAGTTTTATGGCGTAACATGGAGGGGAGCCTGATCAATGCCACCCGTGTGCGACCAATGCTACGTTACATGGACTGGAACCAGTTTCGTGCCACCCGTGTGTGATTTGTTTCGTGCTGTGTGGACGGGGGCCTGTTGGTGCCAGCCGTGTATGGCCAGGATGGTGTCTTACCTATGGGATTGTCACTCCATAGGAAGACTAGGACATATTTATTTATATCTGTCGCGCCAGTTTTATGCCCGACAGGAACCTATTGTACAAGTTTCATGAAAGGGAGATTTTGTCCATTATTTGTGCACATGCATTTATGCCTGCATGCATAAATTTTTTTTTGCATGACTTATTTGCGTATGTTTGCCTTTTATGCCTTGCTAGTACACTGGACGGGACGCCCCCAGTGTACTGTGGAGTGCCGTTTACTGACTTGGTGGTGTGGTGTGTGAACAGGTGGTAAGTATTTTTGTTTTGGCCTTTTAAAATGGTAAAATTCATAAACTTGTCTGAACCTTAATATTTATAAGGTATTGTGTTCACACTCAATTTAAATAAGGGCTGGACACTTACTTATGTGGGGAGGGCCCAAAGTAATAAGATGAACTAAGGTTTTATAACCTTTAAAAAAAAGGCTTGCATGGAGATTCCCACGTGTGGGTTGGTGGATTGACTTGCCATTTTCATCACTTGTTGTACCCGACTGCCTCTCCACACCTGGTTTTTCACCCGTTTCTCTCCACGCCTGGCTGCATCTATCATCTCCTCGCCTGTATGCTGCCCACGTGTACCTGCAGTACTCGCCTGTGTGCTGCCTTTGTATACCTGCTGTACCACTTGTAGATTGCTACAGCCCATGTATTGTTGTGCTACCTTGTGTGTACCTACTGTACCATCTTCAGTACTTGCTGGCTGCCCACATATACCTGACAGTACCACCTGCTGTACTTGCTGGCTGCCCACATGTACTTGTGTGTACCTGCTGTACCATCTTCAGTACCTGCTGGCTGTCCACGTATACCTGACAGTACCACCTGCTAGACCTTCTGGCTGCCCACGTGTACTTGACAGTATCTGCTGTACCTGCAGGCTGCCCATAAGTATCCGCTGTACCTCTCTTGTGTACCTACTGGTTGTTTTGTTGAAGCTTCCATTTTGGAATACAATACAAGGGAAATGGTCTTCACTACTGAGATTTGAATTAAAATCCATGCTAGGTATTTATCTCAATATTTTATCTCAAATTCAGATAATAATTCAAGTTAAATGTTGTTATTCCAAGCTTTGTGTAGGTAAGTTCTTCTCCAGTTGCATACACTCTGGAGGATCAATGGAAAGAGGTTTCTCCCATGATTGCCTTGACCGCGTCCTCATTTATAGAGGATCCAGTGAAGGTGAAGAGGGTATGAGGTAAAACCAAGTACAAAGCTTACTTGGGAGAACCGGGAAACGTTCTCTCCGCGGTGTACATTGTTGCTTGCGTTAGTACGGGCGTGCCCGTTTGTGCATAGTCCCGGAAGACCAGCGGAAGGCAAGTGTACACCCAGTGAAGGTGGGAACGAGCCTCTGATTTGGGGTTACTCCGACCAACACTTTCTTCAACGGTTTGAACCAGATTTGTTTGGTTGTTTGCACTCCCTAGTGGAGGAATCTAGCCTTTTCAGGCCCATGACCCTTGTACAAATATAAATACTCCAAGAAATACTTTAAGTATTGAGGGGGGGGGTGGCCCTTTCCGGCCCCAGTGCTGGTGTCATTTGTATTTTTTCAGTATTTCCAGTGTTTGTGTTCTTGATGCTGTTTCCATTGATTAATAATAATTAGATTAAGTGTTCTAAATATGTGTATATTGTCTTCCGATCTGTAGGCCTCCATAAGGGAGCGGTCACATGTGTAGTGGTTCCTTTTTTGGTAAACAGTGAGGGTAGAGTGTGTGGTGGAGAGTGAACATTCAGCCATTGGTCTTTCATTCTCATTTCAATAAAACAATCAATATTTTGTTTTTTTTCGGGGGGGGGGGGGGGGGGGGGGGGGGGGGGGGGGGGGGGGGGGGGGGGGGGGGCTGCTGTTTGGAGGATGGGTTCATGCCATTGGGACCCTTCGAATGTATGTGTTTCAATTCCATTGTGTAAAGGATCACTCTGCATGATAAGGTTATTAAGTACCTGCTTCCGCCATCTTTGACACTTAGTGTGTATAGGATGTGCAGGTTTTGGTGTCCTCATATCTTGCATCTTAAATAATGGGCAAACTCGAAGCTCGTCCTTTGCTTAATATTCTGCAAGCTAATGTGCTAGACAGTAAATTAGGGTCATCTTTCTCATTTCACAGGTGGGTCCTGTTTTGAGGGATCACTTTTAACTAAAGTCTTAAGCTTGAAATGGCGTGAATGTTTTCAGTTTCACAAGACATGGGGGCAGCTGATGAAGACAGGATACCAGAATTCTCGGTTTGCACATCAGGTATGTAACACTAGGGTCTCTTGATCTTTAATGGCTTTTGATAATTTGTCCACTACGCAGGTTTTCTGCACATTTCTATGAATTTAGTTTCACAAGATCTTGCTCTCAAGTTTTAGTGACTATAATATTCTTTTGAGCCATCTGAATGAGCTATCCAAGCCAGTAGACTGCGGGTTAGAAAATTGTTATGTTTGAGTGCGTGCTTGCAAAGACTTCAACCATGAAGATTCTTGAACTGATGGACAATCGTGGTGCCGTAATCGTTCTCCTCCTGCTGCTTTCCCTTCATCTTCTTATCTTTGCTCCACCTTTTCCTAGTGTTTCTCTCTCAACCATTGTTGTTCTCCTCCTGCTACTTCCTCTTCATCTTCTTGTCTTTGCTCCGCCTTATCCTTATGCTTTCACTTCTCCATCCTCCCTGTGTTTCTCTTTATCAAAGGCAGCCATAAGAGGGATTGCCTAGTAAGGTAGGGATGATTGCTCACAGGACCATCCAGTTTGAACCCTAGGCAAGGTTTACCCCTACATACTCGTCAAATAGACTCACAGCATCACAAAGACAGATTTTATCCCAGCCTAGAAGCCATCATTGGCATGGATCATAAATTCGTTTGGGACAACTTTGCAGTCTTAGCACAGGAGAACCTAGGGGACGTGGTAGGTTCTTTACACTGTTTGATTTTTTCATCTGCTTGGCACTTTCATTCTGGAATCTACAACTATCAATATTTTTAAAACCTACATCTAGGTAGTTGGACAAAGAGCCAATTTGCAGTTGTAGCACAGGAGAACCTAGGGAGAGCTGGTAGGTTCTTTACAATGTTTGTTTTTAACATCTTCTTGGCACTTTCATTCAGGAACCTACAACTATCAATATTTTGAAAACCTACACAAAGAATTGTTATGGACTAATTTTGTATGGCGTGTCTTTGGCTCCAAAGATTCTCTCTCTCTCTCTCTCTCTCTCTCTACGCATTCTTGTATACCCTACGCATATAGGTTGCATACTGAGCCTCTAGCAGTAGTGCTCCATCCATCACCCCCCCCCACTAGCTCAGTACTTTCATACTTTATTTCATGTTCATTTTGTCCTTTTTTTTCTGGACATCCAAAAGACATTGACAGTTGTACATTGATTTGTCTCATAGGTTGAGTTCGGCCTCTAGTCGACGTTAATAGAGCTTTCTTTCTCTCTCTCTCTCTCTCTCTCTCTCTCTTTGCTGAAAATGTCTTTCCATGTGCTTTTATTGCTACAGGCACCTCTAAATCGGATCATTGTCCAATGGTTTTATGTATTAGAGATCCGAATTGCCATGTATCAGCACCCCATGTACACATCCCTGATCATTTGTTTTCAGATGCAAAGCTATCGTGTCGTATGCTTGATATTTGGAGATCTCATGATTTTTCACAAGCCTCTCAAAGCCTCACCTCTGCTCTCTGTGATATTAGTGACTTCACATGTGCCCTGTCTAAGAGGCAAGAGGCCTTGGATTTAGAAAGGGCAATTAGACGTTGATTGGCTGCCTTGCAGAAAGAGAACGAGAAACATCCTCATGCTCAATGGGTTGTAGATTCTTTATGTATTGTTAGGGCAGAACTTCATCACTCTCTTGAGCAGCATGCAGAGTACCGTTTCCATGCCCAGGAATCCTTTTGGACACAGATGGGTGGCAAATGTAACAAACATTTCTTTGCTACTCACGGCCCATCTCATGCCAGAGAGTGTGTCAGGCAGTAGCAGGATTCACATGGCACTCTTCACTCAGATCCTCTTATGGCTAGACAGATTGCCATTGATTTCTATCGCCAGCTTCTTAATGCTGAGCCGCACTCTGATTTGAGGCACAGGGCACAGAGGAAGGTTTGGAATGCATTGCCACATTTGATCACTGAGGAGATGTGTGCCGCTCTGGATGCCCCTTTTCCTATGCTGGAGTTCAGTCATGCTCTTCATGCCTTACCTCATGGTAAGTGTCCAGGGTGGATGGCCTCTTCCCTGTTTTTTTCATTACTTTTTGGGATGAGATTGGGGCTGAGATCACATCGGCTCTATAGGAGATGTGGGACATAGGTTCTATGCCTTCTTCTCTCACTGAGGGGCTTATTTATCTTATTCCTAAGAGTGGGGATAAGACATTGATTGGCCAGTGGAGACCTATCACCTTACTTGGGACTGCATATAAGATTCTTGCGAAGGCAGTGAGCATCAGATTGCAGCCAATTTTGCAGGATGTCATTCATGATACTCAGAATGTATTCTTACACGGCAGGAGCATCTTCCATAACATTTTCTCGTTTTGGGAGGCCGTCGAATGGGCTAAAGCGAGCAATCAGCCCTTAGCCATTCTGCTCTTGGATTTTGAGAAGGCCTATGATAGAGTGGATTGGGACTTCCTTGAGGGTACTCTTAGCCATATGGGCTCCTCACAGAGATGGATCAAGGGATTTTCATGCATGTATCGTAATGCCCATAGTAGAGTGCTTGCTTGCGGTGATAGAGGAGAGCGGTTTCAGATTTCTCACTCAGTACGGCAGGGCTACCCTTTAGCCCCATTATTATATATCATAGTTGCAGAGGCCATGAGCATCTTTCTTTGCTCCACTACTGGTATTTTGGGATTGAGGTTGCCTCTTCGTAGTCAAGAAGAATTGGTTGACTCTGAGCTAGCTGATGACACAACCATGTTCTTCATAGGATCTCTACTCTTAGGCCTCATTGGGAGAGCTATGATATTTCTCCAGTGATACAGCGCAGATATTGGCATAGACTTTGGCACTCATACAGAAGGAGCCAGATCTCTCATTTCTTTTGGTTATTCTTACATGGTGGTCTCCCCACCAATCAGTGGAGATTGGTTTTCGGTGTAGCACCTTCCTGTTCTAGGTGTGCGGCAAATTCTAAGATTGTACAACATTGTTTATGGGGGATGCAGCACTGCACAGTAGATTTGGGGTTCTAGAGATTGATTTTCGGTGTAGCACCTTCCTTTTCTAGGTGTGCGGCAAATTCTAAGATTGTACAACATTGTTTATGGGGATGCAGCACTGCACAGTAGATTTGGGGTTCTGTAGCCCAACTTATGGGCAAATTGAGTGGCCCAGCCATGCATGTGACTTGGGGGGTAGTTTTGTGTCCCAGTCCGCCGGTCCGCAGCTTTTTTGTGAGGGCAGTGGTACAGATTCTGCTATTTTCATTCGTAGAGGTATTGCCTAGCATGGTTTATTGCAAGATGTTCCTCACTCTGATTATACACCCCTGAGACAGAGGATTGACACCAGTTGGGAGATTGTTGCCAGTATTAAAGCATGGCAGATCTGGAGAGCTAGATGCACGGAAGCTATTGAGGGTGTCCAGATTTTTGGGTCTCAGTGCATTAGTACTATATGGGGTGATATCATCCATACTCTTATGGCTACCTGGGCTCGCATTCAGGGGCCCTCTTGTTCTGCGTAGGCGAAGTGCGTGATATTTATGCGGGAATGGGACCATGGCATCTTCTTTTCCTCTAGTACCACAGGTCTTTCATGGCATCATGATGCTCCTCCTCAGTGGTTGAAATCACCTTACATATTGGGGTGATTCTATTCTTTTCTGGCTTATAGCTGTGATTGTTGTATGTTTTTTTCATACTTAATAGAAGTCTCTTTTTGGGAAATATATATATATATATATATAAATCAGAGGGGTATGACACTTTTCTTTCTTTATCATGGAAGCCTTAAATTTGGGAGGTACCACATTGACCAATGGTCACTAGTTTTTAGTTATTTGACTGGATATGTACTTTTTAAAAAAAAAACTACATCTATACGTGTACTTGTTTTTGAAAGATGACAATTCAATCTAAAAATCTGTATATCGATGTGAACAAGTTTTGTTTTTTTGGGAAGTTATATTTCCCGTGATTTAAAAATGTTGGTGCAGGTGGAACGTTTTGCTTGTCTTTACACGAGTCAAGTAACAAACTTATGCTACTACTCACCTGATAAAAGCTACAGGACTCGTGAAGATTTCATGCCACATGAGTTTGAAGAAAGCAACTTTTGATTCTAAGAGCAGAAAGCCTTTTCAAGCAAGGTTAATTGTATAGTGTAACAGCAGCTGCCTTGATGGATGTATGCAATTGTATAAAGCTTGTCATGATATTGCTGTCCATGAAGCCTCATTTTTTCAATTTAAATCTGAATAAATAAAAGCGATCTTTTGTAATTTTTTCTCCTGGAAGAGGTCTAGATAAAATAACAATTATGTACATAATTACGTTCTTGGTTGGTCTCGTCTAGCTCTTAGGTTTACTCAGTTTGCTTTGGAGAGAGGAGCCATTAACAAAAAGAAGCAAGGGCACCAACCCAACAGCAGAGTGTTTTACAAATTTCACTCTCCAAGAGAATTTAAGGGCTGTCCTTTTAACTTAACAAGGCAATCTAAGTGCACATCATTGTTGGATTTTATGTTGAAGCATTGCAGATTGCTCTGTCAAGATGCGGGTGGGTGAGATAAAATGAAACAAGGAGTTTAAATTGGCAGCAACATGCTCTGCAGGTTTGTCAAAACTTTGCCACTGTGAATTGCTCAGTATTCCTTGTGTTGCCACTTGGATGTTGGTTGGCTAGTTATGGTGACCCTACGAAGGAAAGCCATAGGATTAACTTTTTGAAGGGAAAATATGGAGTTCAGCTACATGGCCACAATTATTACAGCTGAAGCCCATACCACTGCAGAGGAACAACTCTTTATGAGTACATGGACAATGAAGAATTGGCAAGTGTAGGTGTGTTTATTACATCTGAAGGTCATCCAGTGGTTAGAGACAACCCTTCAAATAGCACGACCATTTCACAGAGGAAATTTTACTGAAAGTTTTGGATGCCATTTAACACCATTGCTAACCATGGAATGGGATTCATGCTCTTCTTGCCTCAAGCTGCCAGGTATGTCCCCATAAGATATATATATGGTCACCAAAAAATCTCATATATAAAACAGAATATATTGAAATGTGATAACCAAAATGTTTCACATAGGAAGGTCATTATAACCTATGTAAGGGCTTATATACAACCCCTCCAAACTGGAAGGTACAATAAGACGATCATAGTAGGCTCTCAATTACCTAAGTAAGACACAGTGATGCAGTTTGGGGCCTTGCAACCCTATCAAGATCTATCCTATAAAGCCCAAGTAAATATATATTCACCATTGAAGAACCAATCACGTATAGAGAGTTTCAATATAAACTTAGTCACATCAAGAATGAACTGGTTACAGAAAGAATATCCCTTCTTCACAAAGAATAATTAGCAACAAAAGATTAGAATATATACCTGCAACAAAAACTCGCGTCTTGAGGAGGTCAATCAAGAACTAAGAAGAGATAGGAGCTCTCTATCGAAAGGGATCTGCATCATTTTCTTAGGTAAAGAACTTTAGTACTATTATTACACATAAGCTACGTGCTTAGCACTTGCATAGTTGTGTTTACCTTTCATCCTAATGCCATTTAAAATACACACTTGTTAAAGTGTATATAGAGCTAGAAAGCCTTGTAAGAACAATTTGTACCACACAAATAGCAAACAAAATAGACCACCTATCTCTGGACTTAACTTACACCTAGTTAATACATAAAACCCATAACAACTTTGGATTTTCAAAGACAAAGGGCTTTTCAATCATATAGTCATGATATTTAACCAACCTTGGTCAATAGATGTCGCATCTTCTTCAATAGGCGTGTAGAATGATCTCAAAAGATTTCTAAGTTCTTATTACATCCGTGTCCCATAGGCTCCGAGTTAATAGGCTTTTGGTAATCGAAAAAAACACAACGATATAAAATGGACTCATGGCTTATAACTCCATCAAGCTCTACCATATAATATGAAAGAAGAACACTCATCA